>NW_017306278.1:1494722-1502891 GCF_000935625.1 Nanorana parkeri
ATATATTCACTGTATATTATACAAGTATTACTTTTTACATTTGTAATTGCTTACATTTATACAAAGTTAACAAAACAACCACTTTAGAGGAAAGTTTTCTGCATCTGATCAGATAAATGCACCAGGAGGATGTAACCTGAAAAGACAGCTTCTACATAATTGACCTGAGCTGATTAACCTCTCGGTACTCATTAACCACAACATTTGGGCCTTGCTTCACTCCCATTCACAGTGGCTGCATTTACGTTTTTCTGCTGTTCAGCTCTATTTATTTTCACTTTGATGCAGCAAAACACGCGTATGAGTCCTCTGGTGCATAGCTGAAAAAAAAATACATAGTGAATCAGTACCAGTCTCCAAACCTGTGGGAATTTTACTATTACTGCTGCAAATATCATTATTTTAGAGGAAATAATTGTTATATGGAAATCCCTTCCGCTTCCCAATCAACCACATTTATTGTGAGCATTGTATACATTAGATGACCAGATGTTTGTTGATAGGTTGGTCCTGGGCTATTATATACAGACTTATAATCCCTGACCTCAATGGACAGTATATCATCCAATGGTGACCTCCATTGACCAGAATGACTTACATTTTTTTTTATTGAATTAATAGAGGGGATAGCAGGTGAGTACAGAAAAAGTATTTTAAATGCTTACTTAATTTTGTTTCCTTTTCATAAATACGTTTTTATTATGCTTGCATACGTGTCTTTGAACGGGCTAGAAAATGTGACCACTCCAGGAAAAGTCAGTTCATTAGTACAGTCGCCTCACTCCTTCCACGTCAAAGCCCTCTCCTATTTTGGGAGGGTCTAATTGCTGTCTGTGCTGGCCCAGCTTTTTTGTCCCTCCCCTCCCTACATAACCTTATACAGCTACTCCTTACCTAAACGACCTACCTGTTTAACCCCTTCATGACTGAGGCCCTTTTTTCCATTTTTGCACCCATGTTATATAGTTCGGACTTATGACCAGAGCAAGAACTCGGGTGTTTACAGTATGCAAACCTAAGTGCGAGTACCTTTTTTTTTTCTTCCGGTACTCGCCAAGGCAGGAGGCAGGTCAATCAGGAAGGCGGGCGGTGGGTTATGACCCACCTCTCAGCCTTCTGATTGGCTAGGCAGCCTGGCTTCCTGACCAATCAGGAAGCCAGGTGGTGGGTTATGACAAGCCATCCAGCTTTCTGATTGGTTTGGAAGCCAGGCTGCCTAGCAACACGTGAAGCCGGCTTCCTAGCCAATCAGGAAGCCGGGTGGTGGGTCATTCCTGATTGGAAAGGAAGCAGGCTCCATGCTCACTTGGCACTAACTGTCAGAGGGAGATTTCCCTCTGACCGGAAGTTCTGGTATTAGAGGTAATTATGAAAACATTTGGGCGAGTGCGAGTATTCGCCCAAATACTCGGTATCGGTGCATCCTTACTTACGACCAGCTCTCTGACTGGTCAGTGTTGTACACTGTACAAGAACTTATGTATATACAGTATGCAAACCTTTATAATCGACCGTTTGGACGACCAGCTTGACGAACAGTTGGTATTGTATAATAATTAATAATTTCTTATCTTTCCAGAACTGATGAATTTCTCCTTCGTGTCTATAGATACCGAGATGACTAAGAGCTGGTTTTAGAGTGCTCACATTTTTTTGGGGGGGGGCTTTAAATACATTTTAAAGGACCCATCATTCCGCATGGGGGCCAATACTGTCAGAGGTTTATAGAAAGAATATTGACTTCTTGAGTCGGATTGTAAACATTTTAAGTTGTTGCTGGGCCTAGAGTCAAGATTGTGCTCAGTGCAAATACATTGCTCATCTATCTCAGTAATAATAAACAATAACTTCCCTTTGCCACATTGGCCTTTCTCAAATATCAGGAATTTCCCTAACAAGAGCTGAATAGAGCACAATATAAATTTGCAAACAGCTCACTCCTTGGCTAAATGTCTGCTGGAAAGCAAAACACGCGGCCCGAAAAGGATGACACATAGCTTTACAATGTACAACAACTGGATTAAAAGCTTTTGGGGAATAATCCAAATCCTGCAATAACTTGGCTCCAAAAAAAACTAAAATTGTTCAGTGTTTGTGGAAGGATTTACAGACAAAATAAGGGTCTCTATGAAGGAAGCAGCTTTTCCTACTTTAGAAGTCACAAGAGAACAATACATTCTCCTTCAATTGTCTGCCCTGCACACATATCCGAGCAGAAACCGTGATGTCTGCGCTCTAAGACAACACTGACATCAAGGAGGTTTAAAGGAAACCGAGCCGCATGAATCCAGACAAAAGAGTTAATAATTACTGTAATCTATCAAGCTGGATCATATGAACATTATTGGCCGGTAAATCATCAACAGATCATGTGTCACATCACAGAGATCACAAAGCATGGCAAAAATCTGCGAAACAAGTAAAAGCCTATGCGTAATATAATAATTCTCATCCCAGCCCCTGCAGCCATTCATATCAGTTGCAGCCCAGGAATCCGCCAGAAACCGTTCACCTTGACAAATTGAAGTGGTACCAAATTTAGAAGACAAATTAGCAGCATTGGTTTCTGACTCAAAGGATGTATGTTTAAAGGGGAGCTCCAGCTAAAGCTGCAGCTGGCTGGGGCCATCCTTGGTCACCCCCCCCCCCCCCCCCTCCCATTTCTGATCCTTACCCCTGCCATCCCCTCCCTAAATGCTTTTTCCACCAACCTTTGAGGGTTTTTATGTGTATACCTGCCTAACCGATGGTGTTCTGTCAATGATTCTGACACACCAAACTAGCTGAGTCCCAAAAACTTAAAGGAGAAGTATGAGGTGGGTGCTTTTCACTCACCTCATAGTTCTAGCCGACCTGTGACAATGAGACTGTCATGGGTCGGCTCAGTAGATCGGGAGGTGAGCGAACACATACCGGCGTTCGCTCACCTCTCGATCCTGTCACTGCTCTCTGCCGTGACATGGGAGGGGCTGTATTCCCCCCTCTCCGATCGTCCAGTGCTGAGTGGCAGATCGGACGGGGGAGGGGGCGGGTACAGCTGGCTCTGCCTCTAGATAGGCAGAGCCAGCTGTCAGTCACGCAGCTGGGCGGATCCCGGCACAATAGGGGATCCGCAATAGGAAAGCAGGAAGTGGCAAACCAATGACGTCAGATCACATCCAACTTTATTTAACCTGGACATAGCAGGCTGCAGACCCACCTAAGACCACTGCTCTTCAAAAAACAACTAAAGCCAAACTTTTTTTTTGGCTTTAGTCCTCTTTTATGTCAAAGGAGTTCATTCGCTAATGTCCTTCAGTGACCCAAAGTCAGCATCTAGCAGGCTACTGCCCATTATTTGCTGACAGCGCAGCACAAACTGTTGGTGCTATATCAATCCTGTATAATAATAATAATAATAGGAAAGCAGGAAGTGGCACATCGATGATGTCAGATCGCATAAAACTTTATTAAACCAGTACACTGCAGCCCCACCAAGGACCACCCTTTTCTAATGTTTCTTCCAATACAAGCTTGATCGCCTGTATAGGATGGTATGTAAAAGAGCGGCAGTCCTAGGTGGGGCTGCAGTGTGTTTTGTCGTGGTTTAATAAAGTTGGATGTGATCTGATGTCAGCGGTGTGCCAATTCCTTCTTTTCTATTGGGTTCATAGAATGTGATTGAGCATCCGTAAAGTGACACTAAAGGAGATAAATCTTAAAAGTACATTCAAGAACCTTACCTATGAACAACAATGTATCTTATTTGTGTATCACTCGGCTGCAGATCCTCCAATCATCTCTGAATTGGTGCCGATACTGTCCTTCCTTCTGGAGGGGGGCTACGTCTGTTCCCCATGGTCCCTGTGTGTGTTGTAGAGTAGTCACCACTCCAAACCCCCCCGGGATGGACTACAATCTCAATACAATTTGGGAAACTAAACATGCGATTGTAGTCCTTCACAAAATACTTTTGAAGATCCCGGAGTTCCTCTTTAATCTCACTGCATTGCATTCATCTGATGTTCTGACACGATTCTGTTGTTTTGCTTTTTATAATCTCCCTCACATATCAGCCACCGCACTGAGCAGAATGCTGATAGCGTATAAATATTAATGTGAGAGATAAAACAAAAGGCAGCGAAAGGCCCGTCTAGTCTAAGACGTGTCAGCTCCCCTTTCTGAAAGCCGCAGTGACATGTTTTGAAGTCCTGTTCAGAATCAACTTACTCTTCAGAAAAAGATACAAAGTTGCTGTCTGATAAGTCAAAACATTTTTACAGAGTATCGTTTTCTTAAAGCACCCAAGGCTGCGATTTCCCTGCCCGAGAGCCGCAACGACTCATCATCAACCATATTAAAAAATACAGATTTATTTCACAAGCCACATGCGAGGACCAGTCACTCTAGTCTGGACAGGTATCATATATAGAATAATCACACACCCAATAATCACACACATCATCAGCTGAGGGATGTGGAATATAGACACACTGATGGTGGTTATGCCCTGGATAATTACTGATAATTGCTGCCATTGAATATTGATCAGTTGCCATTTCCACAAATGGGAGCACGTGGCTGATATAAGATACAAGAGAAACTCTTATTAATCCCCACTGTCCTTCCTTCTTGAACAGGAGAAAACAACCCATTTAAGGTGGCCATACACTTTACAACCATCGCAAGACCTTAGTCTTGCGATGGTTGTAAAGTACTTAAAAAAACGTACGATCTGCCCATCTTGGACAGGCAGATCGTACTTGCGATCATCGATCAAGCCTAAGGGGCAGGCTTGTGATGACCGCAATGCTGAACGGGCAGTGTGCGCATGCGCACACCGGCCCGTTCGGCATTTGTCTCCCGAGCATCATTCAAACCAGCCGAAAATCGTACGATTTTCGGCTGGTTTTCTAGCGTGCACCTTAGACAAAAGACGTGTGACAGTACAGTAGAAATGGTCGCACGTCTTCATTCACACTGCACGATTCTCGTACGATCGCGGGATTTCCCGCGATTCTCGTACGAGAATCGTGCAGTGTATGGGCACCTTTACAATATGCATTGCGTTACTGCTGAACCTTGGGATGAGCAAACACTGTCTAAATACAAGAGCAATGTGTATATGTCCCTGAATCTCGGTGAGCTTTGTGTATTTCTTCCAGATCTGTGCAGTAGTCCAGCGTGAGACTCGGAGCTTCCTGTAATAAAGACTGGTCACTGCTGTTCTCTCTCCTTGTGCAGGATGACTGGTCTTGTCTCCACCCCCTCCTGTAATAAAGGGTTAGGGTGCTCTCTCTAACCATGACCCTTGTTATATCACACAATACTAAGAGAAAGAGAGAGTTTGGGAACATCCGGTGCCAATGACTGGGGAAGTAAATTTCAGCCAGTGGCAACCCATATAAGGGCTCTCATTTAAAAAAGTAGAAAGTTTGGAGTTTAGGTGATATCCTATATTGGCTTACTCAGGTTATTAATTCAAGGGTCATATATATTCTTCCTTGGACCTTGGTGAGCTTTGTGTATTTCTTCCAGATCTGTGCCGTAATACAGTGTAAAATCTGGAGCTTCCTGTAATAAAGACCGCTCACTGCTCTCTCTGCTTGTGCAGGGTGACTGGTCTTGTCTCCGCCCCCTCCTGTAATAGAGACCGCTCACTGCTGCTCTCTCTCCTTGTGCAGGGTGACTGGTCTTGTCTCCGCCCCCTCCTGTAATAAAGACTGCTCACTACTGCCCTCTCTCCTTGTGCATTGTGACTGGTCGTGTCTCTGCGCCCTCCTGTAATAAAGACCGGTCACTACTGCCATCTCTCCTTGTGCAGGATGACTGGTCTTGTCTCGACCCCCTCCTGTAATAAAGACTGCTCACTGCTGCTCTCTTTCCTTGTGCAGGGTGACTGGTCTTGTCTCTGCCCGCTCCTGTAATAAAGACCGCTCACTGCTGCTCTCTCTCCTTATACAGGATGACTGGTCTCTCCTTGTGACTGGTCTTCTTTGTGCCCTGGAGATAGCAGAGCTTTTCTTTCAAAGACAAAATGTAGAATTAAAAACGAATTTGGACATGTAAAGTGTACTCGCAGAGGTTTGGCATGAGCAGAGCAGCTCTGAAATTAGGGGCAGCTTCAATTCAAGTGCACAGGTGTGAACGGGACATAAAATATGGTCCTTTTGTTGTGCTGGAGAGTTTGTGTCCTTGGCATGTAAAATACTGAAAAAAAAAATAAAACCATGATGGATGCTTTGTGCGGTTTCCCCCCCCTTTTATGCAATACACATGTCACAATATGGTGGATGGCTGACCTGTCTTTCTGTAATCGAGCGAGCTGTTCCCAGTTCACAGATCACAGAACTCTGGCAGTAATGAGGATTTACACACTGGAAACAAAAAAGCATCAAATGACTATTAAAAAGATGTATGAAAAGATTACAGCTCCTCTTTAACATCGAATTCTTTTGAACATTTCAAACCATTTTTTCCCCAAGCTGCTTAAAAACAATTATTTGAATAATTTTGATATATAGATACAGTCGTGTGAAAAAGAAAGTACACCCTCTCTGAATCTATGGTTTTAAGTAGGGATGCACCGATACCGGTATTTCGGTATGCAGCACAAGTACCAATATTTTTTTTCACGGCGCCTGGCTTCCTGATTGGCCAGCTTCCTGATAAATCAGGAAGCCAGGCAAGGAGTCAATACACGCTGCACGGGTTCCTGATTGGCCGGGAAGCCGGCTCCATGCATGGAGCCGGCTTCCCGGCCAATCAGGAAGCCAGGCAGCGTGTAATGACTCGCTGCCCGGCTTCCTGATACCGGAAGTATTGGGCTAGGCATCGGAGCATTTGGGCGAGTATGAGTACTCGCCCAAATACTCAACATCGGCACCGATACTAGTATCGATATCGGTGCATCCCAAGTTTTAAGTTCCAAAAATAATCTGGCCCTTAGCAAGTCTTCAAATTAGGTAAATACATTACATATTACATTGTGTTATTATTTATTTTACAAACATAAAGCCAAAATGGAGAAGTGTGTGAAAAACGAAGTATACCCTTACTGCTCCCATTGGATTTAAGAGGCTAGGTAGCCAAATGGCCTTGATTAATTGATCATCAGGAAGTATGCCCACTTCTATAAAAGCTGACGTTTTATCAGTTTGCGGGTCTGGAGCATTCAGGTGTGTGTTAACACAATGCCAAGGAAATGATCAGCAATGATCTTAGAGAAGAAATTGTTGCTGCCCATCAATCTGGGAAGGGTAATAAGGCCATTTCCAAACAATTTAAAGTCCATCATTTTACAGAGAGGATGATAAATAACTATTTTTAGCATAGCTTTCATTCACCAATTCATCACTCAGACTAAATGTATCCACTGTTCCGAATATTGTCCGCCCTGTGAAAATCAGCTCTGTCATCGTCAGGAAAACACCCACAAACTGTAATTACACCCAATCAATTAGCATTCAATCAAAACTATAATCATGACTGTGGGAGATTGGTGAAGTGTATTCAGTATGCTCTCTCAGATAAAGGTCTCTTTAGTCTATTCACCTTTAAACATGAAGCAGGTTCTCTGAGGTGAAGACAGCTACAATGACTGTATAACATCTTTACAATCACCATAATAGTGTAATAGCAATTAGTACCTTGACCGTGCTCAGTGGTTACTTCCATTGTAAAGCAAGTCACGGCATGAGCTGTAATGGCTAGCAATTCTTCCTTGCCTCACTGGGGTCCTCGGTTCCAATCCTGACCAGGACATTATCTGCAAGGAGTTTGCATGTTCTGCCTGTGCTTGTGCGGGTATCCACTAGGCCAGTGGTTCTCAACCTGTGTAACCTCAGGACCCACAATTGTCCTCGGTCATTAGGGCACGACCCAAATAACACTGCAATGGGACACACGGCATTGCGGTACCACGTTCCGATGCGTGCGATCGAACTGTGGGTGGGAAGTGCATTTGGGGTGCCATTCAAATGAATGGCAACACGAGGCACCTCTCACACAAGAACACACAGTAGGTGTGGTTGCGTGATGTAGTGCGTTAATCGCATGGGACTGTGTGATTAACGCACTGGACTGGTGTGACCGGACCTTCAAAAACACTGACAGACACACACAACCACAGCCACATTCTCACACATACATACACCCCCCCCCCCCCCCCCCCCCCCACCCCCCCCCACC
>NW_017306278.1:1503674-1527775 GCF_000935625.1 Nanorana parkeri
TATTTTTTTTTAAAGATCTACCCAGTTTCCCTAATTTACGAGAGCTGTAGTGGATCGTCAGGCTGGGGTCCAGTGTGGGCTGCTGTGCTGTGATGCTGCCCTATACATACAGTATGTGCATTGCTTGTACAGCTCCCTTGCACGCCCTGTAGAGGTGGCGGGAGCCAAAATGTGACGTCACTTCGGTCCAGCGCTCCTCTACAGGACATGCGAGGGAACTGTAAGCAATTCATTTATGGATTGAACTCCCTCACGGCCATAGCCCAAGCCCACCCCACCTCAAGCCGACACTCGGCTGCGGGCAGCATATTTTGAATGACTGCTTGGTCCGAGAACTGACTGTCTTGCACTAGGAAGAGGCTGAGGAGCCTCTTACCTGGAAAAGTGGTAGGCACACAGCGACCCACTTTTGGGTCACAACCCACCAGTTGAGAACCAAGGCCCTATGCTCTCCAGTTTCCTCCCTCATGCCAAAGAAATGCTGGTAGGTTAATTGACTGCTATCTAAATTGGCCCTAGTGCATGTGAGATAAGGGAACTGTGGGCTCCTTGCAGGCAGGCACTGATGTGAATAAATAGTATGTAAATTGATGATGCCATATAAATACCTAGGGGTTCCTTTACCAAGAAGACCGCTCTGCCCGGATTCAACGTGGACCTCTAATTAAGGCAACACAAATATTGCCATTTCTCAGCCTGCATGCTTATGTCCGAAGACCATCACCTTAATCTGACAATTAGGACTTTTTTAAGCTTTTGCTAAGCTTTAGCATCTTTAGAGCTTAGTCTTAGTAATGTCCCTGCTAAAAGTTTGACAAAATTACAGCCCAACATCCTGTTAGTGAACATCCAGACTGGAGGTAAAGGGTGGGTAGAAAGCCTAAAATGAACCTGTGCTTTGCCCACGTGGGGCAGTGCAACAGGTTCACTTTAATGCCTCAGCAGCGTCAAGTTGGATTTTGAAAAAAAAGAGACCCCATCCCACAAAAAGGTTTAAAAACTTCACTATGCCACCTCCTCCCATCATTCAGCTCAGCGCTGAAGTGAATCTCTGCTTGAGTAATGGAGCATGGGATGCTGGGAGATTTCCACATGGCTAGTCAGACATTCTAATTGTGGAGTTTGAGACCCCCCCCCCAAAAAAAAGGGATAAAAGTAGGCGGGCAAAACTTCACTATGCCACCTCCTCCCATCATTCAGCTCAGCGCTGAAGTGAATCTCTGCTTGAGTAATGGAGCATGGGATGCTGGGAGATTTCCACATGGCTAGTCAGACATTCTAATTGTGGAGCTTGAGACCCCCCCCAAAAAAAGGAATAAAAGTAGGCGGGCAAAACACCACTATGCCACCTCCTCCCATCATTCAGCTCAGCGCTGAAGTGAATCTCTGCTTGAGTAATGGAGCATGGGATGCTGGGAGATTTCCACATGGCTAGTCAGACATTCTAATTGTGGAGCTTGAGACCCCCCCCAGCCCCCAAAAAAAAGGGATAAAAGTAGGCTGGCAAAACTTCACTATGCCGCCTCCTCCCATCTTTCAGCTCAGCGCTGAAGTGAATCTCTGCTTGAGTAATGGAGCATGGATTCCAGATGGCTAGTCACATATTCTAATTGTGGAGCTTGAGACCCCCCCCCCCCCCAAAAAAGGGATAAAAATAGGTGGGCAAAACACCACTATGCCACCTCCTCCCATCTTTCAGCGCAGGATCGAAGGGAATCTCACAGAGATTGATGCCTGAGTAGCGGTGCACAGAATTCTGGGGGATTTACACACACGTTGGCTAGTCAATTAGGCATTCTGTCTAATTGTGGAGCTTGTGGTGATTTTGGATTGTATCCACTGGGATTCTATATAGCATGTTGATTTCTGCAGTCTCAGGCTGCTGAAATGGAAGGTTGACATACCAGGGTGGAGGTACTTCATAACTCAGAACAAAAACATTGAAGTACGAGAGTGGTAACAGTTGGGAAATCAGAGGTGGCGCTGGTCAAATTCAGATTTTTCATTTATTAAAGTAAGATGAACCAAAACTGTAAGTTTCGGGGGACTTGGGAACCTCCTTCTTCAGGGCAACAGGTGAAGATTCAGAACATACATATACATTATTCAGTATCAGAGTTCATTGCAATGAGGAAAGGTGGTGACTGGGAATGCCTCTGGCTAAGAAAATCAATGTGAAAGTCGAGATACTGTTACAAATATTTTCTTTATTATTACAAGCTGTAGCAAGCGATTGATTCAGCATGAATTATATATGGTTTTGGTTTATTTTTTTTTTACATAATACATTTTTATTCAGTAAGGAGTAAGTAATTACAGCGTGAGTTAGACTGGAAGGCATCACGGTACATCGCAAGGAAACCCGCACATGGGTAAGAGTCGAATTTCAAAATATGGCGAATGCCAGAGAATCAAACAGTCCAAATGCAAATCGAAGTGGGCAGCTTGTCTCGGAATGTCCACAGAGGGATTGTGGAAATTGCAGCAAGTAGGAGAATTCTGGCAGTAGAATCCAATTATGTATTTTAAATATATCTCTTACTCCAATTATGGGGTCACCAGGCATGCCCGAGAATCTAGGAAGGAGATAGAATGACAAGCAGATGTATGAGGAATGGGAAAGGAAAGTCACATGGGGGAAGGGATGTAGAACAGAGGTACGTGTGCAGTGCAGCCCCCCACCTCCCACCCCAAGGAGGGTTCATGAGATTATTGGATTGGAAAGAACTACAGAGGGAGTAAAAGAAATCAGGATATGGGGGTGTATCGTTGCAGACGCTTGACTGTAAAAGGGTTTGAATCTTCATATGAAGTTGACTTCATATAAATCACCCACAGGCTCCATATCAGGAGTTAAAGGTCATGTTTGTTGTGTCATTGTGCGGTCAACTTTTCCACCGTCATAATGTGGAACATTTCATGTATCCACTCAGTTATGGATTTCCAATGTCGTAGGATGACTGCATGGGCTGCCAGGAGGAAAAAAAAGTGAATCTCAGAGAGATTCATGCTTGAGTAATGAAGCATGGGATCCTGGGGGGTTTCCACACTTTGGCTAGTCAGTTAGACATTCTAATTGTGGATCTTGTCCTGGCATTAATGTATACACCATGCTGATTTCTACAGTTTCAAGCCGTTCACATGGAAAGTGGCATACCTAGCTAAGAAAAAATTTATTGATGTGCGAGAGAGCCGAAGGTTGAAAAATCAGAGGTGGTGCAGTTCAGTTCCTATATTTGTCATTTATCGAAGGGTATACCCCACGCATAATAACCATATTGATCTAGAAGTTCGTACACTTATCTGTTGAATACGCCCATAGGATGGACTTCCTCAAAGCACCGACACAATTTCATGCAGTACTGTGAATTTGCAGTTCCTTGTGTCACAAGAGTGCCTGCAGCTCATTGTCTGAACAATGTGACATTACCGTTGCTTGCTGGAAGCAATGCATGATGGGATATGTAGTTTTGAGAAATGGAGATTGCATAGAGGTGATGCTGGGACTTTACAACTCTTTTAAAATAAGATGAGATGAACCAATACATTTCGTGGGACTTAGGAAACCCCTTAAAAGCAGAGCTGTAGCATGGCTGAGGGTAGGCTGCTCTTGCCATAATGTGTTATTATGTAGAGCATATTTGCTGATTGTGTCAGATTTATCCTCATCCAGCGCCGCCAACTCCATAATCCCCATCAGTCCTATGACTGCCACTTCTCCTCCACTTCTTCTACATCCAGCATCTTCTCTCTTTGGCCATTGGGTGGCCACTGATCCTGCAATTCCTGCATTTGTATGCTGGAGTTCCACCGTCCCGCCAATTAGCTCTATTCCCGCCATCTTAAAGATGGCAGGGGTATATATGGTGCACGAGCCGCAGGAAGAGTACACAAAGAAAAACATCTTCTAGCTAAAAGGGAAATTGTTTGTTTGGCAACAGATCCATTGCTAAGTTTGTATTCCCAACAACGCTCTATACGCCCCAACCTTTTTTTTTTTTTTTACTATTTGGAGGAAATTGAGAAGCAGAGATTGTGGTCTCTGTGCGTGTTTGGCAGCCCCTGCAGAGATGACCAGATTCTGGTTCCTTTGTTATAAGAGAAGAAAGATCTGCCAGTGTATGACCAGCTTCATAAACATTTCTGTGTGAATGTTGGCTAAGGTTTTTGTTTTTTTTTACCATCCACTGTTGACTCCGATGACCCTGCCTAATGAAAGCCTGTTGAGCTGGTGTTCCAGGAATCCCAGACAGAATTTTCAGCGGGGATGAGGAAGAATCGGGAAGGCTGGTTCTCATTAGGAGAGTTGTTAAACATGGAAGCAACCAGACAAAATAGGGGGGGGGGGGACAGGGCGGAGAGCATACGGAGACAATGAAGGTATTTTCCCACTAGGCTAAATGGAGTGGAGGGGCACACTGAATAAAGGGAGATGAGGACACACACATGAGCATAGACAGAGCACTCTGGTTTTGGGAAAATACATTTTGTTTGGATCAGACCTCGAGGGTGTATTCTGATAGAAAGCAAAAATTGTTGGCCGGATTGGCATCTGTCTGTCTTCCAGAAAAAAGGGACCTGGCAACTAAAAGTTATGGCATTATGGCAAGAGTGGACCTATTGTTCTGCTTTAAAAATGTAAAGGGCTATACCAGGGGTATCCAAACTTCAGCCCTCCAGCTGTGGTGAAACTACAGATCCCATAAGGCATTGCAAGTCTTTGACAGCCACAGACATGACTTTCAGAGGCATGATGGAATTTGTAGATTCACCACAGCTGGAGGGCTGAAGTGCAGCTGCCCCTGAGCTCTACAATCACAGGCAGCAGGCAAACTCTGTGCACCTCTCACCTTATCACTTAAAGCTTATCTAAGCCCAAGCAAAAATATATAATATATTGCAACGTACTGGTCCTTAGATGTGCTGGCTGCATTAGTTTTCTTCCTTCTGGATTTTTATTACCTTTATTTTTACCTGGTGATCCTGCCAGTCAAAAACTGCTTGTCCTAGGGCAGTGATGGCAAACCTTGGCACTCCAGCTGTTTTGGAACTACAAGTCCCATGAGGCATTGCAAGGCTCTGACAGCTACAGACATAACTCCCAGAGGCAGATGCATGTTGGGGTATGTCGTTTTGGCAGAGCTGGAGTGCCAAGGTTCGCCACCACTGTCCTAGTGTGACAAAGCTCACTCTTTGGAGGAATAGCATTGTCATATTAGGACAGGAAGTGTGTTAGGACTAAAGAACACCTCCTGCTCTTATTGTCTCAGTAACATAGAGTGAGGTTGTCTGTGTCCACAGAACTGGGAACAGTGCCAACGGATAACACTCAGCAGAGGCAGGGGACGCAGGAAGTTATCAGCTCACTGGATTTCTGGCAGGACAAACAGATATTCTTTTGGAACTTATCAAACAGATATAACAAAACACTTTCAGTGGTATATTTAACAGACGAAAGGGGACACATTAAGAGATGTTCATTGTTAGGGTTTACATACACTAAAACTCCCATCAGGTTATATATAGGGAGATTTCACTTCCCGTTTTAGAGATGCAACAGGAAGTCAGAGAAGATCTTCCCAAAGTGAAGGAATTCCCTTCTCATACAAGACACGGAGGGCCCTGCCCGTGAAAGCTTACAATCTAAAAGGTAGGGGCAAGCGACACAAGAGCTGTGTGGGGATGATTTGTTTGAGAACGTGATGGTTGAGTGGTTAGGTTGAGGTGGGATCGGCTTACCTGAAGAGATGAGTCTTTAGTGATCGCCTAAAGACAGACAGAGTTGGAGATAGCCATGCAAGTTGGGGTAGGGAGTTCCAAAGGATGGGAGAGACTCTAGAAAAGTCCTGGAGCGAGCATGGGAGGAGTTGACGAGGGAGCTAGACAGCAGGAGGTCTTTGGAAGAGCGAAGGGGATGGTTAGGGTGATACTCTGAGACGAAGTTGGAGATATATCCGGGGCAGAGTTGTGGATGGCTTTGTAAGTCATTGTTAATATTTTGAATCTTATCATTTATGTCAGTAGTTCTCAATCTGTGTAACCTCAGGACCCACATTTGTCCTTGGTCATTAATGCGCGACCCAAGTCACACTGCAATGGAACGCACAGCATTGCCGTACTGTGCATTCCAGTGCAGGTGATTAAACTGTGGGTGGGAGGTGCGTCTGGGGTGCGATTCAAATGAATGGCAATGGAACACACCTCCCACAACAGAATGCATGGCAGGTCCGATTGCATTATACAGTGCATTAATCACATGGAATTGTGCGATTAACGCACTGTACTAGTGTGAACAGGCCCTGAAAAACACTGACAGACACGCACAACCACAGACACAATCTCACACACTCACAGAAATTCTCACACACTCCAAAAAAATGTTTAACATTTTTTTTTAAGGTCCCCCCAGTCTCCCTAACTTACGTGAACTGGAGTGGATCCTCAGCCTGCGGTCCAGTGTGGGCTGCTGTGCTGTGATGGAGCGCCATCCTTATATGCATTGCTTGCACAGCTCCCGTAGAGGTGTCAGGAGCCAGAATGTGACGTCAATCTGGTCCAGGCACCTCTACAGGACAGGTGAGGGAGCTGTAAGTAATGCACGTATAAATGGAGATCCCTGGCGGCCAGACCCCCAGCACGCCCCACCTCAAGCCAACACACAGTGCTGGGCAGCATATTCTGAATGGCTGCTCGGTGCGAGAACTGACAGTGCTGTGCTAGGGGAAGGCTGAGGACCCACAGAACATGGGGTCGGACCCACTTTTGGGTCACGACCCACCAGTTGAGAACCAAGACTTCATGTAATAGATGAATAATAATGGGATGAACATACAAAAAAAAAAACTAAACATAAATATTAAATTGTACAATTATATAAAAATGTAAAAAAAAATAGACTGTATAATAATATCATAAGGTATAAAACTCACAGCGGCCCTAACCCTCCCCTAAACTATCAAAAAGTTTTGACATGTATATACACTTTATCCAAAAAGTTATTGCCCACAATGATTATTGTATTTTTCATCTGCTGAACCCTGCTGTTTTAGGCCTGGTTCACACCTGGGCGTTTTGTAGCACGTTCCTACGCTCTGCAAAACGCTCAAACACCGAAATCCCATTATTTCCTATGGGTAGGGGTCACACCTGGGCGTATTACAGGCCGTATGAACGCGCTACAAAACGCCCTACGCCCAAAGAAGTACAGGAGCTTCTTTGGGGCGTTTTTGTCGCGCGTATCCATTGGGATACAGCCAGATAGCCCTCGGAAACGCGCATTTGTCGCTCGTTTTTTTACCGCAAATCGCTGTAAAAACGCGCGACACGAAACACAACGCGCATATTCGATACGCCTAGGTGTGAACCCAGCCTTAGGTTTAAGGTCTTGTTCACACCTAGGCGTATTGCATATGCGCGTCTGTCGCGCGACCGTCGCGCGTTTTTTTTACCACGATTTGCAGTAAAAAAGTCGCGCGACAAACGCGCGTTTACGAAGGCTACTTGGCTGTATCCCAATGGAAACGCGCAAGAAAACGGCCCAAAGTAGTACCTGTACCTTTTCAGGCGTGGGCCGTTTTGTAGCGCGTTAGGGACGGGCGGAAATACGCCAAGGTGGGAACGAGACCATTGAATACAATGGGATTTATATTTTTGAGCGTTTTGTAGAGCGTTCCTCGAGCGTAGAACGCGCTACAAAACGTTCAGGTGTGAACGAGGGCTTACTTTATCTGCTCACCTGGAGTTCAGCTTTAATTTAGATACAGACAAGTTCAGAGGAATCATTTGTTTTTGTTTTTTTCTCCCCTAAACCTCACAAACCATTGTCTTCACGGTGGATATTGTATAACCTTTTCTCAGGGATCCCAAACACTCTACACCATCTGCTTATCGATGCAATTACTTTTTTTCTTTTCTTTCATTCATTATCTCAGCAGTAACTGGAGGAAGCTGCACCAACCCATTCTCCCCTTCTTTGTAAATGCTCCAGAACTTCACTTGTCATCAAGGGAGCGGAGAGCACTGACCTAAAGACTGTTCTTCATAAACAAATAATCCAGTTGGAGGAAGCAGATGAACCGTCTCGGATATTCTTGCAGAGCTATCGATGCATAAATGTAATAAATGAGCGCTTTCAATTTAACTCCTACAAATCCACCTGATACAATGTACGGCAACAGTAAAATTTTTCTTGTACAGTAGTTTTTTTTTAGGGCTGTGTAAATTAAAGATTAATTTTTTCGATTAATCGTTAAACTTTTTGATCGATTAAAATAATTTTGATCGCTAATGAAAACACTCGCCTCTCCGCCGGCTTCCGGGAGTCCCGTCGGCGATCCGGTGACGTCACGGACATGGACGTCACTGGACTCCTCCCCCTCCCCCAAGTGGCTCCGTCGGTTAACGAAGGTAAGGGGGGAGGAGTCCGGTGACGGTGATGTCCGTGACGGCTAAAGAAGGAAAGGGGGGAGGAGTCCGGTGACTTCGATGTGCGTGATGTCACCTGACTCCTCCCCCCTTCGTTAGCCGACGGAGCCACTTGGGCCGGTGAGTTTGCCTAAGAAACTTGTTCTGCACGAGTGCCAGCCAAGGCATTGCCCTATACACGTACAGCACAGCAATGAAATAATACAATGAACTAGGATCACACTAATCCAGCACGTTATTAATCTGAGTTGCCCCACTCAAGCGGCGGCCATATTGAGTGGGGCACGTGAGATTAATAACGTGCTGGATTAGTGTGATCCTAGTTCATTTTATGACTTCATTGCTGTGCTGTATGTGTATAGGCCAATGTAGTTGGATCTGTATGTGCGTTATAATTAATCAAAATTAATCGATTAATCGAACACAACATTTTTAATCATTACCAGCCCTAGTTTTTTTTTTATTGAAAAGAGGTACAATGGCATGTAGACATTGTGTTTAATAACAGAGCCTTTGCATGTTGCTCAATGGAAGGACAGAGGATGATTTACACAGATGTCTGTACGAAGGAGGACAATTGTAACATTGAACTGATGTAAAATGTCAGGGTAACTTTCTGTAGTATGTATCCTTCATACCTGGACTGTAAATAGGGTGAAGCCGGGGATATGGTCATTTAGAACCATCGCAGTGATGTATTGTTTCACTTTTTAGAGAAGATGGAGGCGTACAATGTGTCTACGCCATTCCGTTTTGTGTGGAGAAGGCTTGAGGAAGGAAGCAGGTGAAAAGCACCCACGGGCCTATTTAAAGGAGAACTATGAGGTGAGTGAAAATCACTGGTTGGAGCCGACGTGTGACAATGAAACTGTCACACGCAGGCTCAACAGATCACTCCCTCACTTCTCATTCATCTCCCTGCAGAGAGCCATGACTGTCACTCACGGCTCCCCGCAGGGATTCCCCCCCTCCCCGCTCCGATCCTCCAGCGCTGCCTGAAGGAACGGACGGGGTGGGGGGCGGGTACAGCTCTATATAGGCAGAGCCCGCTGTCACTCACGCAGCTGGGTGGATCTCGACAGCATTGTTGGGATCCGTCCCGGCTGCGGCAGTCTCGGTGTATCGCGAGCTGTAGCTCGCCACATACTGGGCTTTGGGTGACGGGAGGACGCTAGTTTATGTCCTCCCTTGACCCTTAAGAGAACTATGGGGAAAAACACTGACCCCATAGTTCTCTTTTAAGGATCATGGATATAATGTTAAAGGGAAGTGAGTGTAGAGGAGTAGTAGAAAGAAAACCATGGAAAGAGGAAGGGCAGTGCAAGGGTAGGGGAGATAAGGCAAGTATAATGAAGAGTACTTATAGTCATCATGTTTCCAAACAGCTCCAACTCTCTCAGCTCAGCTACCCTGAACTTCCTGTCCAGTACAAGATAACAAGGGACAGAGCAGTCTCCAGCAGCTGTCCATTTACTAGCTTGGAGCGGGGAGCAGGGGATAACCATGCCTTGCTGTGTCTGTGTGTTTGTGGAGACACACACAGCTTACTAGCACACACAAGGGTGGCTCTATAGGACCCTGCAAGTGGAAAGAGTCACCGTAAAACAGGATATTAGGAGACCGGCTGATTCTACAGGAAACTAAAACCTTTAAACATCAAGAAGCAGCGCTTAACTTCAATATCACTTTAAGCTCCAGTCAGTGACTTTGCCCAGGCTGAGGTGAGGTCATCAGTCTGCTGCAGGCAGGAGGAAGCATTTCATCAGTCTCTCCTCCCCCAGTGACCAGTCTGCTGCAGGCAGGGGGAAGCATTTCATCAGTCTCTCCTCCCCCAGTGACCAGTCTGCTGCAGGCAGGGGGAAGCATTTCATCAGTCTCTCCTCCCCCAGTGACCAGTCAGAAAGTCCTGGAGCAAAAGACAAAAAGAATAGGCGAAAGGACGGCATGACAGGGTGGGCAGGCAATCAGGGAGTAAGGGGTTAAGGTTAGTAAAGTTGGGTGGGGTGATGGTCACTTACCATCGATTGGCCGGGTCAAGTCATCCGGGAGGAGCATCTGGGGTGGTCTGAGGGGGCGGAGGGGGATCCAGTCAGTCTGGAGCTGGCACACGGTTAGTACTATTCCTCCCCTTGTCCAACACCTAGAAACACAGCAGAATCTCAGGTTCAGCTAGTTTAATTATTTAATCATAACAGCTGAAGGAAGCTAACGGCTCCGCATGGCTTCATTCATACATTTATCCCATTCTTAGGGACTCCCGACACCCCCCCAATTTAGGGACCGCCGGACACAAAGGTTTTGTTGCCGGTTCAACGTAGGTACCTGCAAGTTTTGAAGTGGTTTCCATTTCAAACATTGGTGTTTTGGATGGGATATCCTGTTCCATTTTTAGTACTTGTTTAAATAGGGCCCGGTGGAGGCACGGAGGCTGCCAGTTTGCGTTTCGGGGAGGCCGAATGGATGCGCATTGGGAGATGGGGTTCCAAGCGGCAGCGTTGCGTCTAATGGTCGTTTTGTAGCGTTGGTTTTTCGAGTATTTTGTTTACATTTGGTTGTGCTGTGCGATGTTCCGGGGCTGTTTCGCCTTGTCCGTTATTCCTTGGTTGTATTGTTTAGGTACCGGCCCTGATCTAATCTAGGTTCAGGGCCATTATTAAGTTCGAGGGCCCAACATGCGTAGGTCCGACCAGACGGCAGACAGTTGTGTGTCCGTAGCGGTACAGCTAATGTCCGCTGGATAGGTTTGCCTTCGGGGTTAGGAAATCGGGTGGCCCGGGGTCCGCCGTCATGCTCGGCTAGACGGGGCTCCTTGGTATACTGCTCCTGCAAGTTGGGGCAAGGCGTTGGTCGCCGCTCCATGTGCGGGATTCTTAGGGGCATTTCATTTGATTTTTGTAAGGTTGCGTACTTCATTCCCCGACACCATGGTCATTGGGTCGGAGCTCGTGGCTCGCATCTCCTGGCGTTTAGCTCGGTCTGTTGATTGTTTCACACAGTCAGGGTTGAAGCACTTAGGGTGGTCGCGAGGTTTGGAATTCGGAATGGGGGTCTGGTGGTTCATCATCGTGAGCTGGAAGTTGACACTTGGCAATTGCTGCATGGTGAGAGGGTGCATCTAATGCCGTAGGGGCGGACATGTGGTTCTTGGGTCTGCAAGGGGGCATTCAGAGAGCATTGGGTGTGTGGAGGGGCGTCCAAGGGTGAGGTCTCCCCCTTGTTGCTGTGGCGGGTTCAGCAGAGAGAGGTCGAAGAACTATGTGTAGGTAGGTCTCTGCTGTTACTTCCTAGGTTGTCCCTGAGTCGGTGTGTTGCGGCTAGGGGCCAGTGGTTTTCAGGGGTAAGCAGAGATCTACTGTAGCTGAGTAAGTGGTGCCTTCACAGACCTCAGGCCAAATTACGTATAGGGATACAGTTGTGGTATATTGTCATATGTCATGTTTTAAGTGACAATAATACTGTATGAGATTTTGTAATAAACGGCTGATACAGCCATTTTCTATCCAATCCTGTTTGGTCTTTTATTTGGGGAAATGGGAAGTTGAGAAGGGGTCAGATGCTGTAATCAGCTGTTCATGGTTGGGAAAAGATGACTATGCCTTACCCTGTCATGTTGCAGGCAGGAGGAAGCATTTCCTCAGCCTGGCACTGAATGGATGGTGTCGGTGACCCAGTGGTCATGTCACTTCTCCCAGTCATGTGACAGTGCTTATGCCTAGCGATTGGCTGCCAGACCTGAGCACTGTCACAGGGGTGAAGATCAATTTCTCCAGGTGCCAGGTATTGTAGACAGCTGTGGAGGAGGAAGTTGTGGTGGGGGAGCAGAGGTAAGTATAAGGGGGTGGCTGAATGCCTTTCCAGAGACATTGTTACTTTGTCCTGCACAGGCAATGTACAGGCAGTCCCCGAGTTACATACATCCGACTTATATACGACTCCTACTTACAAACCGAGACTATTACTGTACAGCAGGGGTAGTTGTAATGCTACCGTACTCGTGCTGATGAGGAGTGCCCGCCTTTTTGGGTCTGGTTTGTAGTACTGTATGTACATTATAGGACGTTGACTCTTGCTAGACGTGCCCGCCTCTTCTTCCAGGTCACTGTGAGGTTTTTACTGCTGTCTGTATCCTTATTAGAAATATTTAATCTCATTTCCTGTCCTTGAGACAACAGGAAGTGAAAGGAAATCTACTCCTAGGAAGGGAAATTCACTCCCGTAAGAGTGATCATGGGAAAAAAGGGTGTCTCCACTGAAGCTTGATCACCAATCCTTGTTTCTATGACAACCCAAAATTTTCAAAATCCAATTGTCACAGGGACAGAAAGTGAGGTGAAATCTCCTGAACAATGGCACACACAGCAAAACAAACTTTACAGGGGGTAAACCCTTCCCTATGCTATCCAATCCAAACATTTTTTGGCTGGAGTTGCACTTAAAAAATGTACCTGTTCCAACTTACATTCAAATTCAACTTAAGAACAAACCTGCAGTCCCTATCTTGTTTGTAACCCGGGGACTTCCTGTACAATGTATAAAACATGAATAAGAATTCCCTATCACTCAGCCGTGTTAGCCAACATAAGACACCTAAATAAAACCTAAAGGAGAACTATGAGGTGAGTGATTTCCACTCGCCTCATAGTTCTAGCCGACCTGTGACAATGAGACTGTCACAGGTCGGCTCAGTAGATCGGGAGGTGAGCGAACACATACCGGCGTTCGCTCACCTCTCGATCCTGTCACGGCTCTCTGCTGTGACAGGGGAGGGGCTGGATTCCCCCCTCCGATCCTCTAGCGCTTACTGGCGGAACGGACGGAGGGAGGGGGAGGGTACAGCTGGCTCTGCCTCTAGATAGGCAGAGCCAGCTGTCACTTACGCAGCTGGGCGGATCTCGACATCGATGTCGGGATCCGCTCCGGCCGTGGCGTCTCAGTATACCGCTAGCTCCCTATATACTGAGCCTAGGATGACGGGAGGACGCTAGTTTGTGTCCTCCCGTTACCCTAAGGAGAACTATGGGCAAAAGCCCTGACCCCATTGTTCTCCTTTAAATTCATCTCCACAAATACGGCTCAGTTTTCCTTCTAACTGGAATGGGAAGAAATCTTTTAGGATGCGATTTGCTGGGTAATAACTCTGTATGGACTCTTATTATATGGCTTATTAATGACAATGGAAAGGAATGAGCGCGGTATACCGGACACAGTAAGTGCATGTCTGCAGCTCTGCACACAGAAATGTTGTTGGGAACATTGGGCGAGGTTTTCTCATGAGCCAGGCACATCAAATTTTAAAAGAAACCGCATTTGAGCTGTATTCTTTTTTTTATCACAAAGTATGACATTTTGTATGCCAAGTGAACCATGGAGAAGGAATGTGCGTGATTGTACTGAAAGTAAAGTACACAGGACTGTTTATTTTTATTGCTGGCTCTGCAGCCCTTTTTTCCACATATTCAGTGATAAAATATACTGCTTCTTTATTTCTACATCCCCTGTAACATTGTTCCACACATATTAAAAACTGGGAGCCATACATGTCCTCTTCACATGCTATGACTAGCAGTGCTGTAGTAGGGCACACAGTCTCAGTGTAGCTGTTGCCGACTCACAAGTTTAAAAGGAGAACTATGGGGCAACCTTTTTTGCCCATAGTTCTCCTCAGGGTCATTGGAGGATATATACTGTGTCCTCCGGTGTCCCAAAACTCAGTATACAGCAGGCTATTGCCTGCTTTACGCTGAGAGCACAGAGCCGCACCGCAGCCGGGACGGATCCAGACAATGTTGTTGATACACCCGGCTGGCTGATTGACAGCTGCCTCACCCTCTCTAGAGGCAGAGCCAGCTGGGCCTGCCCCCTCCCCGTCCGTTCCTCCAGTCAGTGCTGGAGAAACGGAGCGGGGAGGTGTGGAATCCCTGCGGGGAGTGGTGACTGACAGTCAGCGCTCTCTGCAGGGAGTTGATTGGAAGGTAGCGGCGGCGGTGTGTTTTCACCGACTTCCTGATCAATAGAGCCGACCGGAGACAGCTTCTTTGTCTCAGGTCGGCTTGAATTATGGGGATGAGTTTTTCACTTATCCCATAATTCTCCTTTAATCTGCTTATATTTTGCCTTTCCTAGTTACTCCCTCCCAAACCTCATCAACGTGATAATAAAATTATTAAATAAAACCTTCCCAATTTCATTACATAGCCTAGTTTAGATCCAGTGTCATCATCACTAGCGCTCTACACTTCTCTATGTAATGCAGACAGATTATGACTGGTGGGAGGGGTGGCAGGAGGCTGTACAAACATCACAGCACACTACCTCAGTACCCCTCTAAATAGCCCTCAGCCCTGATGTAAGCAGTGGGCATCAAAATGTCTTGATGGGTGAATTTCAGTCTGAAAAAGAGGGTGCAATTGCACCTAGGTAATGCCCACATGTGATGCTGAAGCCTACGTTATGATTCTGCGGCGGGGACGCAGGCATCCGTCACTCCAGAGAGTGTTGAATGCTGAAGATCCTGACAGAAGCTGAGAGTGCTCAGGTAGGAGACACTAGCCACCACAAAGGTGAGCATAATAGCTCTATCATTGCAGTGAATTGCGGTTTTCGATTTTTTTTTTAAAGTCTGACATGCACAGGGGCCCCTATCTAGTACAGGTGATTTCAGGAGCGTACCTGACCATAGAAAGGCAGCAGCAGGTGCTGGTGGTGAAGCCTAACAGGCCAGGTGAATCTGCCAGAAACTGCATGGAGGCACTGGTGTCACAGAGGCACACTGGAGTCACTGGGTGTTCTGAAGACATGGAGTACACTGGGTGCTCTGGAGTCGCAGGGCACATTGAGGTTACTGGAGTCACTGGGTGCACTGGGCTCACTGGAGCCACTGGATGTACTGGGGTCAATGTTAGTCACTGAGTGTACTGGGCTCACTGAAGTCACTGGGTTTACTGGGCTCAATGGAGTCACTGGGTGTACTGGGCTCAATGGAGTCACTGGGTGTACTGGGCTCAAAGGAGTCACTGGGTGCACTGAAGGCACTGAGTACACTGGGTGTACTGGAGTCGCGAGGCACAATGGGCTCACTGAAGTCACAGGGTGCATTGGGCTCAGTGGAGTCACTGAGTGTACTGAGTGTACTGGGCTCAATAGAGTCACAGGGTGCACTGGGCTCAATGGAGTCACTGGGTGTGCTGGGCTCAATGGAATCACTGGGTATACTGGGCTCAAAGGAGTCACTGGGTGCACTGAAGGCACCGAGTACACTGGGTGTACTGGAGTCGCAAAGGGCTCAATAGAGTCACAGGGTGCACTGGGCTCAATGGAGTAACTGAGTGTACTGGGCTCAATGAAGTCACAGGGTGTATTGGGCTCAGTAGAGTCACTGGGTGCATAGGAGTCACTGTATACATGCCGGAGGGTAGAACCGGTGCTGGATTCCAAAGATTTCCACAAAAAGTTTCAACATTATTGCAGTGAAATCACTTAAAATAAACTTTCTGCTGAAAACATTGTCACCAGCTCTGGTTTCTATGTACTGGGTTTGCTTTGTTGTACATTGCAGAAAGCTGAGTTCTTCGTGAAGTTATTTTAGTAGAATTCATTGAGGATCAAGGTGTATAATCTCCCCACAATGTAGCCGCTGTGTTTGTTAGCTCTCACACATTCAATTGACTTCTCAGTTATAAAATGACTAAAACTAAAAGATGTTTTGTTAGCATAGAGAGTAGCCAAAGCCCCTTTTTTTCCAGCTCAGTATGGCTTTTCCCACAAGCCTGGTATAGCAGTTAAGCAGCTCCCGATGACAGAAAAGTCTTTTATCTCCTTTACTTCTTTCAATTTTCCACTTGTTCCAAAACTCCATCTACAAAGAGATGTTGGAAAGTCACATTCCTGCGGATCAGCCGAGCAGGTCCCCTTCACGGACGATGCTGCAATATGGTGCTATAGACACGGCCTCTTGGTGTAATGACCTATTGTAGCCGCCTGATACAAAAGAGGCCTCTGTTGGCTGTGGCGTTGCGCAGGTTACATTAAAGGATCAGGCTTACAAGGGGATGTCACTGCAGATTGCCACCAAGATAATTGACTGTGACAAAGATTAGTTCTTCATTAGACTTTTATGACACTGGAATACGAGTTTAGGCATCGGTGCCTAATTTGGTGACATAGTTGGCAAGGAGCTCACTACCAGGCCCGGCGCTACCGCAAGGAAAAATGCCCCGATGTTTGCGCTATGTTTTTTTTTTTCCACTTACCTTTGGTGCGGGAGAGCAGCGGCGAGTGAGCGCTGGTCCAGTGGGAGGAGCTCCAGGTGGGGTCCTAATTTAGCTGGCCGGCGACTGCCAGAGGATCCCAACACGCGCGGCACCTCAGGCAGTCACCGGCCAGCTAAATTAGGACCCCACCTGGAGCTCCTCCCACCGGACCAGCGCTGACTCGCCGCTGCTCTCCGCGCCGAAGGTAAGTGAAAAAAAACCAAAACATAGCGCAAACATCGGGGCATTTTGACAAGTACAAGTACTTGGGTCGGGGGGGGCGCAAAAATGCACCTTGCCTACCTTGCCTAGAATCCTAGCACCGGCCCTGCTCACTACAGCCTGATGTTTAAAATGAATAATTCAAGGCAAAGTAACAGGAACACTCCCACCCACTGATACTTACCCTAACCCTCTGTAAATGCCCGATGCTTCCAGGATTAGCGCAGCATGTGGCCTCCTCCAAGGATGCAGTGCCCTGGCATGACCTCCTGCTCTCTACCTGACTCATCACCTCCTCCCTATATGACTCCGGGACTTCTGCAGAGCTTCTCCCATCTTCTGGACCTCCCTGGCTATCTCCTACTCTTTCCACCTTTAGGCAATCATTGAAAACTCCTCTCTTCAGGGAAGCCTATTCAGCAACTAACTAACAACTGAACTTTACCGTCTCAATCAGCTCATCCCTTTTGTATCATTTGTTTAGATTGTAAGCTCTCATGATCAGGGTCCTCCTAAGCCTCCTGTATTGAATTGCATTGTTACTGCACTGTCTCTCTTTATTTTGTAATGCGTCACACAAACTGCTGCAGTGACCTGGCTCTGCTCTCTACCTCCTTGCATGGCTCCCGGACTTCTCCAGAGCTTCTCCCATCCTCAGAAACTCCCTGGCTATCTCCTATTCTGTAGGCCTTTAGGCAATCCTTGAAAACTCTTCGGGAAAGCCTATGCCGCATCTACTGAACCTTATCTTCTCAGTCAGCTCATCAGTATATGCCCCTCACATGCCTGGCAGGAAAGGGAGAGACTGTTATTATCCTCCTATTATGACGGTTTTGTACAGTTGTGGTCATATGACATGTAAAAGCAATGTTCTCAGGATAAACGCAATGTAGGAGTTTTACTTACCGTGATCAGACCTGTGATCTCCTAATTACCTCTCTGACTCCAGCACAATCCGATATAAGTATCTAACAGCTAAAGCTGAAGAAGCCAGCAATTTTAGGCAGGGGAGCGATGCTGGCTCTGCGGTTTCTCACTCTTCAGCGGCGTTTGGCTGTCAGTCTCCAGACACCAGAATAAAAATCACATCTGTAGCATCCAGCAATACTCAACGAGCCATCACTTAAATTGGTTACACATGGTCATTGGCGGGTCCGACAGAGACACAGGTTCATCAAGTCGAACCTGTTATGAATTCAAGCTGTGACTGATTCGAAGTAAAGATGAAAAATAGGTCACTGGCAAATTTTAAAGGCCAAATTTTGTCAGGAATGATATTTCAATTTTATGTGCACAGTTGTACAATAAATCATCTTTTATCCTGGTGTCTCCGCTGGTAAAATCTCAGTGCCTTGTCTGTGCTATGCCTGACCAGCTTCGTTATAGCCTTGAAGGATGGAAACCTGCAGGAATCCAACACAATATCAGTTTTGATACCCGTGTTATATATGCAGAGTTTGATGCATCCTTATGAAGGATTTATACATGTTCTGCTCTGTGTCAATGATTATCTCCAGGGTTTGAGTCAAATCACATACCGTGTTTCCCAAAAAGTAAGACCTACCCCGAAAGTAAGGTCTCGTTCACACCTAGGCGTATTGCATATGCGCGTCCGTCGCATACTTGGCTGTATCCCAATGGAAACGCGCAACAAAACGGCCAAAAGCCCATTTTAATTCACCTGAGACCGCCACCACATAACCCTCCACAGTGCACAGAAGTAAAGGCTGGTGATCTACCACTGTTGTCCATCGTCCGCCCCTGGCAGGGCTTGTTACTGCCTCATATAGATGTCATCATTCCACCACTATTGTCTTTAGGGCCCTGTGAAGATCTCATAGATGGACAAACAATGAGAAGTGTCCACATCACCATGAAGTCCCTTGGTCACCCAAAGAAGAATACTGCCTCTCTAGAGTCCAGAAGGGAGAGGGCTCTGGGCCTAGCATGTCATGTGACTACAGATTCAGGTAAGAATTTTGGCCATTTGGTTTACTTTTTTTCTAATCTACTAGGACAATTAACTAGAGAGGGGGTTAGAGGGGGGGGAGGAAAGTTTAATGGAGGGGTCTCTGACCTGAATGCAATCTTTATGTATCATCAGATTAAAATTTTAGTAGCTTGGCTGACCTGGGTGGACATGGGGTAATAGCTGCCTTTGCAAATAGGGATTCAATTTTGAATATACTGATAACTGCACTACACTATTATATATGTGACGCATAGCTAAGGTCTAATGCTGTATGTCACTTTAGTTCTGAGATACCCTTTCCCACTCCAATACATTCCTGACATACAGGGATCTGCAATGAGTTGACCATTTGGTTCCCCTGGTAAACACCAGGGTTGGGACAAGGTCCTTTAGCACCCAATGCACAAAGGCCAAAGTATGCCCCCTGTAAACTACTACTGTGAACTACTTTAGCACCATAGGTTGCATGTCCTGCTCTGTTTGCGCCCCCTTCCTGCTGAATAGCCCAGAACAGGCCGCCTCTACTGGCTACCCCTTGGCCTGGCTGGCATCCACAGGAAGACATTTTGACAGGAGTAATGCATTGCCACGGATAATAATCCCGCCACTTCATTGACGGAAAAAAGGTTTTGGTTGGAGTTCCCTTTTCGGACACAAAAATGCACTGGTAGGCCTAGGGGTATTATTCTTATATTGAAAATGACAGTTTGATATGCTGTACCTCGGTAATACTGACATATCCTTTAATTCGTATAAAAAGAGCAATAAAACAGAGCATAAAGGCCTTTTTATTTGATGTGATGCAGCAATTCATTGCTAGTTGTAAACGCAGTCAGCAGGGTGTTCCCATGTTAACCGAGTTTGGGGTTTTGCATAAAATTAAAGCACATTGCTTTTTAAATGCTTTTTCAACAGTCTGCAAATTGCATGTACTCATTCTTTTTTCATCCTTATAAAAGGGCAATTTTCTATATGTCATACAAAAATATTAGGGATAGTTTATCACTAATGACGTGTATTGTGGGCGGAGTTTTTCATCCCGTACTTTAAAATGTGATCAGCATTCCAGTGCAGGACTAAAGGCTTTAAAGGCTCCGTGACCCTTTAGATCTTTCAGGTCACTCTTGCCTTAAGTTTATGGCTTGTTAATGCGGTTAAAATGACACTAAATTCCGGAGTTAAATCTTAAAAATCCATTCAATTCCCTTAACTCCTTATCTTATTTGTGTATCACTCGGCTGTAGATCCTCCAATCACCTCTGAATTGGTGCTGACACTGTCCTTCCTTCTGGAGGGGGGCTACTTCTGTTCCCCAAGGTCCCTGTGTGTGCTGTAAAGTAGTCACCGCTCCGAGCTCGCTCCCGGGATGGATAGTGTATTCAGGACTAGACATATGCATTCGGATAAACCTGCAAACCGACGAAATTCAGTTGATTTGGCAGTTCGTCCGAATCCGAAATAACGAATGTATTACATTCCCGGATACACGAAAACTATATTTGGCCATACATAAATGTGTTTCTTGAACGAGCAACGGCCACCGGCGCGTTCTGCGCATGCCTGCCACCATCTTGCCATCTTGGAGGCAGAGCGCATGACGTCACGTGACATGGACATCATACGCTGAACGAGCGGCACCCATATCGGCTAACGGCGCGCTGCTATCTTGGAGTATATATTGGTATACACCCAGATGGCGGCACCCGAAAATGCGGGCGCCGCCATCTTGATGTATACCAAGATACACTCCGATAGAGGCACGCATGCGAAGAACGTGCCAGCGGCCGATATGGCCACGGCTCGTTCAGCATATGACGTCAATGTCACGTGACATCATGCGCTCCGCCTCCAAGATGGCGACAGGCATGCGCAGAACGTGCCGACGGCCCATATGGCCACCACTCATTTCATTCTTTGCAGTGTCATTGTGCGGTTTTGGATTTATTGCCTCCAAATCCGAAACAGCATAAAAATGTGTTTCCATTGACGAAAAAAATGAAAATGTTTTTCGTTTTCATTTGTTTCGTCTCAAAACAAATTTTCTTTGCCGTGCACATGTCTATCCAGGACCATATCATGTAATATTGTATATTTTAAGTTATTGCTGTTTGAATAAAAAAGTGACATCATAAAGTATTTTTAGATAAACATTACAACAACTCAAAATATGTGCTCACCAAAAATACATCATAGCATTCTTCTAAGCTTCGGGAATCATTATCAGCCAAAGCGGGGGCCTGTGGTAAACTCACCGGCATCCTATTGAGATGGATTTTGTACATTACTTGTCGGGAGGGGCGAAGCTTGTTTGCAACACTGTCAGCCATGTGTCAGAAGGGTTACTTTGTTCTGTGTATGTGATCCTTATTTTATGCAGCTGACTTATTTAAGTTGACAGCCCTAAGATCTAAACATGCAAACAATTTCAGCTTGCTCCAACGCTTTGAAGTTTGCGTCTAGAGAAAGAGAAAACTCAGAAGTCCCTTCATTTTTGTTGTACATCTATGAAGTTTAATGAGACAATTATCCTCCCACTTCTCTAAGCCGCATTCCAAGCCTGCAAATTCAAGGTTTGTTATTCTGAGATAAAACACCCACCTCTGCCCTAAATGAGCCAGAGGTTCTTCTACTGCAAGAGGCACTTGGTAAGGCTGGCCTTGGGTCGCACCTATTTGGGTTTTCAGTGAACTGATTAGAAATTAACAGATTTCTAGAGGAGTTCTTTTGAAAGCTCTGTAAATTGGTAGACATTTGCAGATTGTAATATTGAAGGGAAGTCCTTTCAAGGGCATGAACCTGAAAGACTTCACATAATATATGTGTGTTTTCCCATAGACTCGTGCTCAAGTTTATCAGCCCTGTCCAGGTTATGAGCCACTTGGCAACTTTGTGGTGACAATTGGTTTATTCATTAAAGGTGAACTCCAGGATGAGCAAATATTGTCTATATACAAGAACCACGTGTATTATTCCTTGAATGTAGAGCAGGGGTTGGTGTATTTCTTCCACATCTGTGCAGTAATCCAGTCTAGTACTTGGTTTTGTGCAGGAGCTTCCTGTAGTAAAGACCATTCACTGCTGCTCTCTCTCCTTGTGCAGGGTGACTGGTCTAGTCTCTACCCCCTACTGTAATAAAGACCGCTCACTGCTGCTCTCTCTCCTTGTGCAGGGTGACTGGTCTAGTCTCTACCCCAGGGGCGCCCACTATTTTTCGTCTGGAGATCTACTTTTCAAATGACGAGCTCATTGAGATCTACTAACGAAAAAAAACACCTGCATTCAGGGGCGGGAGGGGGCGTAGGCTGTGCAGGCAGGCCCCTCGCCCACAGTGCGATCGTCTGCATTAGTGCCTGTGTTCCAGTCCAGTGCGATCCGCAAAAATGCTGCGAGCACTATTTTTGCAGATCGCACTGGACCGGAATGCAGGCACTAATGTGCCTGCGTTCCGAGTGCGGGCAGCCCCGCTCTACCCCATTCTGTAATAAAGACCACTCACTGCTGCTCTTTCTCTTTGTGCAGGGTGACTGGTCTTATGTCCGCCCCCTTCTGTAATAAAGACCGCTCACTGCTGCTCTCTCTCCTTGTTCAGGGTGACTGGTCTAGTCTCTGCCCACTTCTGTAATAAAGACCACTCACTGCTGCTCTTCTTGTGCAGGGCTTAGGGGTATGCTGAAAATAAACTAAGAATGGGTGCAGGTGTCAGTCTCAGTAGAAAGTATGGGCCAGGTGTGAGTCTACAAAAATGATCAGTGCTGTCAATGAAATCTCCCATAGTGCGTCCTTCAAGCTTCTGCAAGAGCCTGACTGACATCCAGGAGAATAAGGTGCCATCAGTCTCAAATGAATGGCTGACAGTTGTGTGGTGACAGCAGTGTGTAGGTTGACTGAAGATGTATGGAGCTTAACTGCTGAGCTTCCTGAAGGCAAGACAGGTGGCCCAAACATACAAAGATAGTTTTCTAGCTCTACCTAACCATTGCGTAGCAGAAAGTGACCTTGATATAATTTATGTCAGTGTATTCACCATGGGAGCATAGCTTTATTGCACTATGTTGTGCTGGCTATTAGTGTTTTGAATTTAGGACACTGTTGTGTATGGTAGAAGTACTCGTTGTAGCAGGCCTCAATGATCCAATTGGATTTCACAAAACTGTCTGTCTTGCCTCGTAGACATCATTAAGATTCAAATCTGCAAAATGAGATTTCAAGGTTTGGATCTGTTTGGTAAATAGGCAATCGAGTCTGTTCCTGTATTTCTGAAAGCAGAATATTTTGATAGATCAGCTTTCAGTGCCAGGAGATTGGTGCTGGTAGTTGGTAACACAGAGCTCAAAGCACTGAGAGTGATGCCTTACCACAGGGTTGGACAAATTAACATAGAATTAAGGAGTCAGCCTGTCTAATCCAGGGGCCAGCAGGATATTTTTTTTTTAGGTGCGAGCTCCATTGACAACAGCTAGAGAAAACCTAAAAAGTTAGGTGCCAGCTGTAATTTTTAAGGAGCATTGGGCACCTAACTCCTGGGATTTGTTCAGCTCTGCCTTACCTTCTGGTCCACCTCACCCAAATCCTCCCTGCAACCCTGTCCCTAACATTAACCCACCCTGTAACGCTAACAATAAACTATGTTAATTTAGCCCCATGTTTCCCCTCTCCTTTGCCTGGATCCTGTGTATAAAGTTATCTGGGTTAAAATATACCGGATCCTAGATCACTGGAGTCTACTGTTTTTTCCCCAGTGTAATGGGACATGTTTCCCACTAACCACCAATGTAATGGGGCATTCTTTCCACTGGCCCCCAATGTAAGGGGCATTCTTCCCACTGACCACCAATGTAATGGGGCATTCTTTCCACTGGCCACCAATGTAAGGGGCATTCTTTACACTGGCCACCAATGTAAGGGGCATTCTTCCCACTGACCACCAATGTAATGGGGCATTCTTCCCACTGATCATCAATGTAAGAGGAACATTCTTTCCACTGCCCACCATAGTTATGGGGCATTCTTTCCACTGGCCACCAGTGTTATAGGGCATTCTTTCCACTGATCACCAATGTAATGGGGCATTCTTCCCACTGATCATCAATGTAAGAGGACACTGGCCCCCAATGTAAGGGGCATTCTTCCCACTGACCACCAATGTAATGGGGCATTCTTTCCACTGGCCACCAATGTAAGGGGCATTCTTTACACTGGCCACCAATGTAAGGGGCATTCTTCCCACTGACCAC
>NW_017306278.1:1532111-1548002 GCF_000935625.1 Nanorana parkeri
ACCAACCGCTCAGTGTCTGCAACCCGCCTCTGTCAATCCCTACACTGGCTGACATCCCCCACTGCCCTCTGCCAATCCCTCCACTGGCTTCCATCCCCCACTGCCCTCTGCTATCCCCTCCACTGGCTTCCATCCCCCACCGCCCTCTGCCAATCCTTCCACTGACTTCCATCCTCCGCCCCCCTCTGCCAATCCCTGCACTGGCTTCCAATCCCAAAAGAATAAAATTCTAAATATGAACAACCACTTACAAATCCATCCACAACTCTGCCCCCGACTATATCTCCAACCTTGTCTCAGAGCATCACCCTAACCGTCCCCTCCGCTACTCCCAAGACCTCCTGCTGTCTTGCTCCCTCATCACCTCCTCCCATGCTCCCCTCCAGGACTTCACTAGAGTGTCACCCATCCTCTGGAACTCCCTTCCCCTACCTGTCCACTTATCTTCTATTCTGTCTGCTATTAGACGATCCCTAAAGACTCATCTCTTTAGGGAAGCCAATCCCTCTACCAAGCAATTAAACTTTTACTTTCTCAAACGATTCATCACCTCATAGCTACTGACTTTTGTATCACTTGCCCTTCCTTTTTAGATTGTAAGCTCTCAGGGGCAGGGCCCTCCTCACCATCTTGTCTTGAATTGTATTGTAACTGTAATTTCTTGCTTTATATTGTAAGGTAGTGCACACACTGCTGGAGCTATGTAAATCCTGTATTGTAATAATAATAATAATAATACTGACAAATTATTAAATTGATAATGGAGTTCCTCATGCTGGATTCCCATTATAATGTGACTGGAAGTTTGGCTTCCACATTCAAAATGTTGTGTTGTTAGGGTGCTTTAACAGCAACACACACCCTGTCCAGACTGCGGGCAGGACGGTATCTGTACACAATGCTCTGCTGACACAGGTGAGGGTGGCTTTTGTTTTCTATGTTGTCATATACATTAAGAGACTACACTTACAATAGAGCACTTAGTATCAAGACGTGACGACTGCAAGCGCTGTAGAAATGCGCATTGGTTTGTGTAAACTGGGACTACACACCGAGCGTTCTTATAGTTGTTGATGCTAAACAGACTTCCTAAAAGGTGCCCATACACTGTACGATTATCGTACGATAATCGTGGGAAATCCCGCGATCGTACGACAATCGCAAAGAGTATGGAATGCGTGCAACCGTTTCTTTTGTACGATCACACGTCATCCGTCGAACAAGCAGGTTGGAGAACCCGCAGAGAATCGTACGATTTTCGGCGGGTAAGTGACTTGCTTGTTCGACAACAAGTACGATCTGCCTGTCCAAGATGGGCAGATCGTACGTTTTTTTTAATTACTTTAAAACCCTCGCAAGACAAAAGTCTTGTGAGGGTTGTAAAGTGTATGGCCACCTTAACAGACAAAAGTACCTGCAAAAAGGTTTCTTCATCTTTAAATAGCATTAAAGACAACTTACATGTGTGTGTGTGTGTATATATATATATATATATATACACACCTGTATATGTGTATATGTGTATATGTGTGTGTGTATGTATGTATATATATATATATATATAGGAGCTGCCATTATCGATGTGTTTTTAAAGGTGTATGGTCCAGAGCAGTTATTCTTACCATTCCATCTCTACATAGTGAGTAGCTCACTTGCGTCAAACATGTGCGTATCAGGTGTCCCGACATAAGATATACTCGTGCTTCTTCTTAACAATAGACATACAAGGTTGTTAAAGTAGAACTCCATTATTACTGCTTTTTATAATATGTGATATTTTGCGTGCCGTTGTTTTTAACACAGTGTACCACAACACACAGCATTGTACAACTCTGTAGTGTAACAAAATAAAAACAATGAAGCGCCACGGACGATCAACCCTTAGTGGGAAATCCTCTTAGGCATACTGCAGGACGCTGCCCCAAAGAAGCCGGGAAAGCTGGGAATCTAGGAAGTAAGCACAAGAGGGGCGCCTTTCCTGGTGCAGATCAATTTTATTTCAGTAGATATAAGTGAAAAACCGAATGGTACTCACAAGACATGAAAATCACACAGCCATGGGATAAGAGCTGACAAGCAGTAAGATGTCCACTAGGCGATGCCAATGTGTAGTGACGTTAACGCATTTCCGGGGCACGCCCCCTTCATCAGAACAGAGCGTCACCTTTCTCCTCTCCAACTATAAAGTGTGTGTGGCCAATCAGGGGCGAGCCACACACACTTTGGAGAGGAGAAAGGTGACGCTCTGTTCTGATGAAGGGGGCGTGCCCCGGAAATGCGTTAACGTCACTACACATTGGCATCGCCTAGTGGACATCTTACTGCTTGTCAGCTCTTATCCCATGGCTGTGTGATTTTCATGTTTTGTGAGTACCATTCGGTTTTTCACTTATATCTACTGAAATAAAATTGATCTGCACCAGGAAAGGCGCCCCTCTTGTGCTTAACTCTGTAGTGTAGGTCTATCCTACTCTACTTGACCATTGGGGTGCCATTCCAAATACCACCCCCCAATGCCACATTGCAATAGAGAAAAGCCAGTCTAAGAAAGGATTTGGAGGAAATTTCTCTCTTCTTGTTGTACCTACAAGACAGGATGTGAAGGGAAATCTCCCCAATGGGGCTTAACATGGCAAAAAAAGTTTTGTCTACTCTATAAAAATGTTTAACTTTGGATGAGCACATTAAAGCTTATTTAGACCCAAGATCAAAAATGTAATGCAAGTCCTTAGATACCATAGTGGTGGCTTTTGTTGTTTTTTGTCAGACCGTTTTCTTTTATTTTTCCTTGGTGAACCTGCCAATAACACATTTCCTGTTTCAAGCTGACAATGCCCAATACAATGCTTATATTGGATCTATGTAGAGGCAGTATTGTCACCCTATGACAGAACTACACAGCTACATAACATAGATGGAGGGGTTCTGTAGTCCTCACACATAGCTGAGAACAATGTAACAGGTAAGAGTGCAGTACAGGCAGAGAGCTCAGGAAGTTATCATCTCACAAAATGAGGATCAACAGGTATATATTTTGCACTTAGTAAATAGATATAACAAAACACCTCAGATGGAATATTTAACAGACCAACAGAGAGCAAATAAGAAATGATCATTATTAGAGCTTACACTTTAATGATTATGAAAGCTTTAAAAGGAGAACTATGAAATCACTCATCCTTATAGTTAGAGCAGATGTGTGACAATGAAACTGTCACACATCGGCTCAATAGATCGGGAAGTGAGCGAACACATACCGCCGCTCGCTCACTTCTCAATAATCTCCCTGCTGAGAGCAGTGACTGTGAATCACTGTTCCCCGCAGGGTTTCCCCCACCCCTGCTCCAATCCTCAATCCTCCAGCGCTGACTGGAAGAACGGAGGCGGGTACAGCTGGCTCTGCCTTTAGATAGGCAGAGCCCGCTGTCATTCACCTCAGCTGGGTGGATCTCGACAGCATTGTCAGGATCCGTCCCGGCTGGGCGGTCTCAGTTTACCGTGAGCTTAAGCTCGCCACATACTGAGCTTTGGGTCAAAGAACGACGTTAGTATATGTCCTCCCTTAAGAGAACTATGGGGAAAAACACTGACCCCATAGTTCTCTTTTAAAGTAAAACATTGTTTCAGTAATAGTTAGTAGACCGGAATGTGTAGTTGTGTGAAGATAAAAAAATGACTTTGTTTCACATCCAGAAGGTTCTTGTCGGGAAGGAGGATAAGATTTGGTCAACACAGAAATCTGAAGACAACAGTTCCTATTACTCGATGCACGAGTCTGGGATATACAAAGTAATTGTACGATTGTATTTGTGAAAGCAGAACGTTTCACCTCTCCATTCTGGAGACACCTGGTAATAAGCATGGGAGTTCCTGCCAAGCAAAAAGAGTCACGCTCCATCACATGCACATTGTATGAACACAATGCAAATAGCACCGTCCAGCTCGGCCAAATTCTCTGGCCTCATATCTCGTGCTTTAACAAACATAATGTGTTTGCTAAGATTTTAGCAAATCTCTGGAGATTTGTCCCATGCACTCCTGGATGGCAAGTCAAACAGATAATAGGAGTCGGGTAGCCATTGTGTCTAACATTTTTTTACCTTGTGCCTAACCTTTTTTTTTTATTGGAAGGAGTGATCTGTTGGCTTCAACAGGCGCATTCCTTCCCCATCCCTGCAAATCCTATCCTTATCCCTGTGTGCAGCTTGAAGACAGATTTTGTAATATCCATAGAAAGGAAAAGAATTACACATATTGTCAGCTAAAAACGACGCAGCTGTCAGTTGTCTCAGAGAATGCAAAACAGAACTTTCTGAGTGGTTTTAAGAATTGCCATATGGCTGTCATTCCATTGTTAGTATGTTTGAAGGAAAACTCCACTTTTGTTTAAAAAAATAAGTAAATGAAAAAATATATATATTTAAAGAGGGACTGAACTCCGTCATCATGTTGACAATAAAATACCGATAATTTGACTTATCTCCACAAGGCCCGTGCACTCACTCACTGGCCACTTAAATCCAATACCAAAAGTATTGGGACGCCCCTCCAAATCATTGGATTCAGGTGTTCCGTGAAATTAGCCTCTTACCTGCACACATAGCCTCGTCTGCCGCCGGACCGGCCAGAAGTGACATCTCGTCACTAACGTGACGTCACTTCCGGCCAGTCTGACATCAGACGAGCAGCGTCGCTGATGGGGCCCTAGCTTGTCTCAAAGCCGCTGGAGTAGCAATGCTGCGGCCCTGCGCTGCTAGGGCCAGGCCTCCGCCTCCTCGCCCTTCGCCGTCGGCCGATAGTCATGTAAGGGACCCAGGTGGGCCCCCCAGGCTGCCCGAGCCCCATACATGAGTATCGGCCGTACCCCCCTGATGGCTGCCCTGGACTCAAGGCCAATTGCCTTGTTTAAGCGTCGGGACTGCATTGGGCCAGGGTGCCCAATGCAACACTATGCATATGGTGTGACTGGGCCGGAAAAGCTATTAGCTGCATTGGGGTGAGCTTTTATTTCTTTGCACAGCCTGACACCATGTCCTCTTGCCTATGGCTGGCAATTAAAGGGTTAGTGCCTGTGCTTCCACACCGACTGATTTCAGAACAGAAGGGTCAGCAGTATGATCTGCCTGACACATAGTATTCAAACAGCTAATCTATGGTGTGATCACTGTACACTCACAGCTCAGGAATTCCCATTTATCGTGAAGGGCCACATCGGCAATATCTGAATGACCCCTTTCATTACTAAGCCCCGCAGCCCTTCGCAAAACCTATCACAGCCAGGCCTGTAGTAGGAATATCACATTCATTTCCAGTGACCGCACACGAGGGTCAAGGTGCTAAATGGGAACACGTGCTGTCGTGTCACCAATGTATGGTGTTTACTAAATTAGGTTTTCATTCTCAAAAAGTTTCATTGGTTGAGGTTGATGCTCATGTGTTATTCTTTCTGGCCATTGACCTTTGCGGTATTGGAATGTAAGATCCAATTCAGATAAAGGATTGGGCAGATTTTCACTTTAATAATATTCTCATTAATAAAATTTAAAGCTATGAAAAAATTCCCAATCTGGAGAGGAAACCAAAATATTTTACATCTGTCCCACTATCTAAACATTAGTAACCTTCTCCTAGTAAATTTGTGGACAGGAAGTCTGATGGGCGTTATGTTTCTCTCTGCTAAACATTCTAAAAGCAACCTAATGCTGAAGTTTAATCTGCTTATATTTTGCCTTCCCCGATTCCTCCCCTTCCCCCTCATTCTGATATCATTTTTAAAGGAGAACTATGAGGTGAGTGCTTTTCACTCACCTCATAGTTCTAGCCGACCTGTGACAATGAGACTGTCACAGGTCGGCTCAGTAGATCGGGAGGTAGCGCTTCAGCTGCGGCGTCTCTGTATACTGCGAGCTGTAGCTCCCTATATACTGAGCTTAGGGTGACGGGAGGACGCTAGTTTGTGTCCTCCCGTTACCCTAAGGAGAACTATGGGGAAAAGCCCTAACCCCATAGTTCTCCTTTAAGTAAAACCTTTTTGTTTTCATTGCAAATCTTTTATTTTAAGATATCTGTGTTTCCCTATGCAATGAAGGCAGATCATAGCTGGTGGGAGGGGCCGGCAGGGTGCTGTACATAGCTTCCTGTAAACATCACAGAACCCTGCCACAGTACTGCTCTCAAGAGCCCTCAGGCCTGATGCAAACAGTGGGCCGGCTTTTGGGAGGAATTATGCAAAGTGGCGCAAGTGGCCCCATCGGAAGATGTCGGGTTTCCCTCAGTTTCGGTTGTAACCGCAGTGACCGGGACAAACAGAGGGGGGCAAACCTTCCCTGAAGGGACACTGACAGGGTGTTCTAATCGTTCCACAATTCCAGTACGTATTCCATTGATACACATAAAAAACCGGCATCCCTGGACTCCCTGCAGGGGAGATTCTCCTCTACTCAACTCTAGTTGGTGCTGTGAATTTATAATGTACAAAACCAGCAGGAAAACACTCGTCCTTCATCACCCCAATCAGAAACAGAAAACTTACATGCCAACAACTACGGAAGTTATTCTGCCTGCTAGGAGAATTCATTTGCATTTTGAGGACTCAGCAAGTACAAAGATTTTTTACTTCAATCCATTTGCATATGTGTAAGGCATGATCAGGGAAATGTACATTGTTTTGGGGAATCTGGAGTTCTCCTTTAATACTAAAGTCCAATTTAATGGAACCCGGTGAAGCCCAGGTATGTTTTTTATGTTTGTTTGTGAGTGTCTATGGGAGAGTTATACTGATTCTGCACTATATTATTCTACACTTACAAACAATTTTCATGGTTGTCATTTTAACTCAGTTGTGGTGTGGGCAGTGGCACCATTCCAAGCTCGCTCCCGGGATGGACCGCAATCTCCATACAATCTAGTAAACTAAACCTGAGATTGTAGTCCATCCCGGGAGTGAGCTTGGAGCCGTGACTACTTCACCCCCCTCTAAAAAGTCGGGCGCTCGGTCATAGAGAGAGAGAGAGGAGGGGACCCGGCGGCATTCCTTATCCCGCCGGGTGACTGTGCCCTCCTCTCTCTGCCGGCGTCCATCACCAAGATGGCCGCCGGCAGGTATCAGAAGAGTGCAGCGCGTGTGCGATGATGTCGACGCGCACACGCAGTGGCGAGTCGGCGGGGTGCCACTCGGTAACCTCTCCGGGTGTCACCCAGCCTCGGGACGCCCCTGATAAAAATAAATCAGGAGATATCCATTAACTTTTACCACCCAATGATGGCTCAACAAGATATAATTCACCCGGATAAACAAAGTAGTTACAATGATATGTACAGAGTTACTAACACATGGCAAAGCTACAAAACTGGGTCCAGGCGTTTATTTTACTTCCCATCATTAAGGGGCAAAGACTGGCTGGTTCTTTCTGAGTTCTGATCAGCTACTGAAACCTTTACCTATTTATCGGTGAATGGTATAACGTGCTTGTATTTTCATTTTTCTCAACCAGCAGACTAATTTGCCCGAACATGATCGCAGTAGTAATATTAAACCATTGAACAGGTATACCGGGCCTGCAATGTAGAAGCCTTGTAACCAAGCACCTGTGTAGGGAGTGACCCACTTCACTCAACAAGACTAGGAAAAAAAAAAAAACTGAATTGGTAAGCAGTCTTCAGTATCATCACATTGTCTCTTTGATGCCCGTGCAAGCATTAAAAACGCTGAATCTTAATTATAGGGGTCATTACACGAAGCAGTACAGCTGCCGCACTGGCACTTCTACAACTTCTTGCTGAGTACGGGAGTAATAAACACTGTATCAAGAACGGTATTGTCTGTGAGACAGAGCTCTTTAACTCGCTGGAACAAACACAGATCGTAACTTAGGAACTAACAGGGCTTGTAACTAAAGTTTTTTTTTTTTCCTTTCTTTGACCGAGCTGGCAAGTGTATACATAAAGTGTCTTATTAAGCTGGTACCATTGATCTTAAAGTGACACTAAACTCAGGAGTTAAATCTTAAAAATGCTAAATATGAACAACAATGTATCTTATTTGTGTTTCACTCGGCTGTAGGTCCTCCAATCATCTCTGAATTGGGGCTGACACTGTCCTTCCTTCTATAGGGGGGCTACTTTTAATCCTCATGGTCCCTGTGTGTGTTTTAAAGTAGTCACTGCTCCAAGCTCGCTCCCGGGATGGACTACAATCTCATGTATACCCCGGGATGGACTACAATCGCAATACAATTTAGTAAACTAAACGTGAGATTGTAGTCCATCCCGGGGGGGAGCTTGGACCGGTGACTACTTTACAACACCCACGGGGAACAAAAGTAGCCCCCCTCCAGAAGGAAGGACAGTGTCAGCACCAATTCAGAGATGGTTGGAGGATCTACGGCCGAGTGATAAACAAATAACTATTAACAACAATGTATCTTAAGTTACTTGAATGCATTTGTTAAGATTTAAGTTCTGAGCTTCAATAAACAATCACTTTAAAAAAAAAGATGACATAAAAATAAATAATAAATGGGTAAAATCATCATTTAGCAAATATTTATTACAAAAAATAAGCTTACAAACTGTACCTAGTGTTTTTAGGGTTGTCAAGCCAGGAGAATTCTCCTGCGTGGGTTTTTTGTGCATTATATTGCGCAAATATAATAGAAAAGTTACAGTCAGAGTATAAAATAAACCTCACATTCCATGGGAAGAGTTTCCCAGAGTTTCAAATGTGCTTGCCAGTGATGTGCAAATAGAAACTGTTAAGCATTGGAAAGTTCAATTGTGACTGTGATCTGTTGATAAAGATACCAAGTTGGACCTTCCAACGTCAGGAATTAAATAGAGTTTGTTTCCCCGTGCCCCTGAGGCTTCAGCGGGGAATGTCAGCTATACCAAAGATTCACAGACTTGTGCAGAATCCGAGTCCTGGCTATGCATGGAACTTAATCCCGTGTCTGAATCTTCATCGTTCCCTTCGCAGTTTGTACACCTTTCCACATCTTTCTCAACCCATACTCTTGGACTGTCGACAGAGCTTCTCTCTACCACTTCGGAACAACCTGGACTGTGCTCCTCAGAGCTCTCCTGGGTATCAGAAAGTTCCACGGCACTCAGACTCTGCAAAAGACTTTGCAGTTCATTCTCTTTCTCATTCCACACTTCTTGGGTGTACTCCAAATCGGCCTTCATAGCCTCCAGGTCTGTGTTCAACCTTAGTCCTATGTAGAGACTGGTACTGAGCTCCGTTTTAACCCTCTCTTGCTCAAGGAAGAGTTCATTTTCACAGTCCACAAGGTCGCCGCTTGTAGAGTCCGTCTCCTGTTCTTTTGAGGACAGTTCCTCTTGACGCCGGTCCATCCACCTTTTATTTAGCTCCTCTTGGATCTGGGCAGTAATCTCCTCAATCAATTCCTCCTGCTGTGTTATTTGATCCTGAAGTAACAGGACCCCCTCACATTTCTGAGCGTAGTCCTCATAGTCAACAAAAAGTTGGTCTGCAGAACCTTCGTCTTCTTTACTGCTGTCACAAGCCTTGTCAGGGACCAGGTATGTATCTTGGACATAGTTAACCCCATGTTTTTTCATCCTGTCAAAATGGATTTTAGCCTCATACCTTTCTATGTCTCTGTCCAGATCCTTGATCCGCTGCACCTGCTGACGGATGGTGTGATCCTGGGAGAGAACCATATGTACCAGCGTTTCCATCTTCTCCACTGTGTTGGAATCTCTGGAAAAACTCTCCTGCCGCTTCCTGTTCATCTTGGCCAATTTTCGGAAAGCCTTTTTAACTACCCTGCGCTGCCTTTCTTGTGTCAGGGCCGTTGTGGCTTTTGTAGTTCCTCTAAAAGGACATTGGCTATCCCTGCTGAGGACCACCTTGGCTTCAGCGCTTCGGGGTCCTATATTAGGCAGCGAGGCCTCATTCCTAACCAGCACAAATCGCACGTTCTCCTGCTCCTCTCCCCAGGCAGTCCAAAGTCTCAATATTTTAGTTTTGTTGGGGAGTATCCTCTCAAAGCCCCTCCACTTTTCCACAATGCAGTAAGAGTGAGGAGGCCCCAACAGCATGGACCCTTCCTCAGGCTCCTTCTCGTTGTGATCGTCAAGCAGGACTTTAACCACATCGGCGCAAGTGGTGCGTCTGGTGAGCCCCGAAACCAGCTTCTCTTCCTGGCACAGCCATACCGAGATCTTCCACTCCTCCTCGCTCTCCATCTCTGCTCCCAGCAGATCAGAACTTTTCTGTGTGCAGGAGACCAGAACTATAATCCATGCAAGTGTGGAGCGGTCAAGGAAGAAAGTTAGCACAGGAGTTTCACAATAAAAATTCCTCTGCGCACGGTTTAGTTCCACTGGAGATCTGTGCACTCAGGTGAAGTCTTAAAGCAAGAGCATGCCTTCAGCAACCTCTGACGGTGGGCCCCATGATGCCCAGCGCTGATGTTCTCCTTGTAGAACGTGGGGAACTCCAGAGTCTGATGACTTTGCTCACCTTCTGGTTGTGCGAAGCATGTCAGTGCCTCTCAGACAGAGAGCTCCTCTCCCTGTGCAGCACAATGAGACCAAAGCCAGCACTTGCCTCTCTGCTGCCTTCCCAGCTCTGTCTGAAGTTTTTTTTCCTCCAGACACATGGCCCCGCCCCCTACCTCACTAGAATTTGCCTACTCCCCCACAGAGGGGCTGAGAGAGGCGCACACACACTACTATGAATTGTTCTCAAAGTTTTCTTACAAGCTACCTAAACAGGGGATTGCTGCTCATAAAAGTAATGGATATAAATAGAAGGATTACAGTCTCGGTTTTTCAGCTTCAGTTGCTGTATTCATGACCATGCTTACGCGGACCGCTCGCTAGATTGACTGTGTAAAATGCAATATGTGTTCAGTCAGGAGTCAATTATCTATTTTAATCTTTTACCGCAGCAAGCACAGTGATACAGCCTTGTACTTTCTTGACTGTATCTCTGCGTTAACTCTTTACCGCCGGCCCTTTAAGAGTTCTAACCCAGCTTCATGGGTTTCTCGATCGTGTGATCACTGTGATGGCGGTCATAGTGATCACATGATTGCGAGCCCATTCTATTGGCTCCAGATCATCACTGTGTGACTGGGAGATGTTGGTGACAGCTTGACCACAGTGCTAGGGGCGCTCGATTTAGCGCTCTCCTGGCACAAAGCAGTGACATCAGCCATATACGTGGCAGCAGGGAATAAAGCCCACCTCTGTGCTGCCACATACACTGACTGGATATTTTCTCTTTTACAGACCATTCCCTATAAACCCGAGAGATGGTTGTGCATGAAAATCCCAGTAGATCAGCGGGCGGAGACAAGACCAGTCACCCTGCACAAGGAAAGAGAGCAGCAGTGACCGGTCTTTATTACAGGAGGGGGCGGAGACAAGACCAGTCACCCTGCACAAGGAGAGAGAGCAGCAGTGAGCGGTCTTTATTACAGGAGGGGGCGGAGACAAGACCAGTCACCCTGCACAAGGAGAGAGAGCAGCAGTGAGCGGTCTTTATTACAGGAAGCTCCAAGTCTCACACTGGATAACTGCACAGATCTGGAAGAAATACACAAAGCTCACCAAGATTCAAGGAAGAGGACGTACATAAACTATGCATTCAATCTGTATCCAAACAGCAAGGCTCATGCACAACATAATTGTAGAGCTATAGGAGATTGTACAATCAGATTGTAACAGCTGGCCATAAATGAGCAATCTATACAAAACCTTGATCAACAAAACTATGTAATCTGAGGACCCAATCCAACCAATTTGTATCCAATCAGACGGGAGCTGAGACTACATAGATGTTGGGTACAGTACTAGTTATATAATGACAACATGTGATGGAAATAGAAAAGAATACGCAAACGTTGTAAAACAGAAAACAATGAAAATGTTTTCTTTGCATAGATAAAGTGGCGACATATTGTTAGATGTTATCACTTCCAGCAACCACAAACAAGTCCCATTATTTCAGGGTGGCAATCATTGTGGGTGTATCTCATACATAATCTTAATTACACCCCATGCTGAGGCATGAAAATCTTATAGACGTCTGTGTGCAAGATCTACTGTACTAAGGACCGAGTTCACATACACAAAGACAGGGTGAAGGATGGGGGAGCACAATGTTTAAAGCTGACCTCCGTCCTCCCCTTCAGTCTTCTATCTGACCTCCGTCCTCCCCTTCAGTCTTCTATCTGACCTCCGTCCTTCCCTTCAGTCTTCTATCTGACCTCCGTCCTTCCCTTCAGTCTTCTATCTGACCTCCATCCTTCCCTTCAGTCTTCTATCTGGCCTCCGGCCTTCCCTTCAGTCTTCTATCTGACCTCCGTCCTCCCCTTCAGTCTTCTATCTGACCTCCGGCCTACCCTTCAGTCCTATATCTAACCTCCGTCCTTCCCTTCAGTCTTCTATCTGACCTCCATCCTTCCCTTCAGTCTTCTATCTGACCTCCGTCCTTCCCTTCAGTCTTCTATCTGACCTCCGTCCTCCCCTTCAGTCTTCTATCTGACCTCCGTCCTTCCCTTCAGTCTTCTATCTGACCTCCGTCCATCCCTTCAGTCTTCTATCTGACCTCCATCCTTCCCTTCAGTCTTCTATCTGACCTCCGTCCTTCCCTTCAGTCTTTTATCTGACCTCCGTCCTTCCCTTCAGTCTTCTATCTGATCTCCATCCTTCCCTTCAGTCTTCTATCTGACCTCCGTCCTCCCCTTCAGTCTTTTATCTGACCATAGCCATATCTTGCACTAATGAGGACTAAGTAGCCTGAAACAATGCACGTTGATAATACTGGTTATGTAAAACTATAGGTCTATCTGTGCTATTGACCAACGCTTTTGGATGCACAAATGACTAAAAGAGGAATAATTTGCATGACTCCACCCACTTTCCCATAAGCAGACACTGAGCTCCGTGTTTTTAAGTTTGTGCTGGTAGTGAGGACGCCTAAATACCTTCTGTTATAAGAAACTATGAGCGTCTCTCACTTCCATCACAAATCCCAAAAATAAGGGTTTATTCCTCATTTTAGCATAGTAGGTGGAGCCATGCAAACAATTCCTTATGCCTCTGGGACAACTGTACAATGAGACTGTCACAGGTCGGCTCAGTAGATCGGGAGGTGAGCGAACACATACCGGCGTTCGCTCACCTCTCGATCCTGTCACGGCTCTCTGCCGTGACATGGGAGGGGCTGGATTCCCCTCTCCCCGCTCCAATACGCCAGTGCTGACTGGCGGAACCGACAGGGGAGGGGGCGGGCACAGCTGGCTCTGCCTCTAGATAGGCAGAGCCAGCTGTCACTCACGCAGCTGGGCGGATCCAGACATAATTGTCGGGTAGCTCGCGGTATACTGAGCCTAGGGTGACGGGAGGGCGCTAGTTTGTGTCCTCCCGTTACCCTAAGAAGAACCTATGGGGAAAAGCCCTGACCCCATAGTTCTCCTTTAACCTTATACAGCCATTTATGCCAAACTGCATACAGCTGTTTCAGGCTTGTTGGCCATCATCAGTGCAGAGTATGGAAACCATGGCTTCTATGGAGTACAGATTGGGGGGCAACAAGACACCTTTAGGAATAGAAGTTGCATTTCTGGTGACATACTCTGTACTGCACATCCTGTTCTAAAATGATCCAGACACTGCAGCTTAGCTCATTAGAACCTTCAGACTTCAGCTGGTGGTTATAATGAAAGCTGAGCCCTTCCTTCACAAATCAGTTTCAGAAAGGACACCAAGATACCAACAGCAAGTTCTGCAGGGACAGGTAAGACTACAAAAAGTTTGATCAAATATCTTGCAATGTGCTAGAGCTGCAGCTAACGATTATTTTCAAAATCGATTAGTTAGCCGATTATTAGAGCACAGTTGACTTCAAGGGGATTTTTTGTTGTCAGGCTGGACATGTAGGAAGTGCTATTGTTGATTGTTTTTTTAAAGGTGCAGACTCCATTCACAGACTCCTGATACTTTGATTCTGGCTTACTACCTATTAAGTCACTGACCTGGAACAAGCATGCCGCTAGTAAAGTCTAAGGGCCTGTGCACACTTGTAACATGCATACATAGGTGTGATAGAGCACACTAAATGCCAATTCCCTAGATGCAAACCAACCACATAGCAGAGATGTTTGGGGGAATTCCGCTTGAGATACATTTTTATGCAACAATCATGCGTTTTCTTGCAGGAAAATTGACAAATGTGATCCCCAGAATTTGACCCTATCTGCAAAATGTTTTTTTTTGTTAGTTCTGAATAGAGTGTCAGGCCCGGTGCAGACCTCCGGGATCGCGCAGTCCTGCACAATGCAGGCAGCGATTGCTAGGCGGACCCATTGATTCCAATGGGGTGACATCTGCGCGGCAATCGCCGTAAAAAGGCACAAGTACCTTTTTTTTTTTTTGCGATACACGACGCGCGGCGAGCATAGGGCAGCGTACGCTGCGTACTCCCATAGAGAAGGACAGGGGACTGTGTACTAATCACACGCAGCACCTGTCCTTCCCAGGAGCTGCCTGAGCACGGAGGTGTACATGCCGGCCGTGTGAATGAGGCCTACAAATAACTGCTCCCATTAATGACTGGGCCCAAGGGTCATACTGCAAATACCACAGGGCCGCATGTAGCATTCTGGCTGCAGGCTGGGCACCAGGGAACCAAGCACCCACCGTTACTAAGGCCTATTGGCTGTAAGGACTGCACCGGGTCTTTTGGATACATTAGCTATTACTGGGGCACTAAAAAAAGAGGAAAGGCCGAATGTGTCTGCACAATGTCTGCCTCCGCTGTGTGTGGGTAGCAGCCACAATCTGACACCATGCTCTGTTGTTTTTTTTCCTCCTCTCGGTGAGGTATCTGCAAATCTTGGAATCCTCCCTTTTATCTGCTGCTATAAACTTGCAAATTTAATCACGCATCTGCCAAGAATTGTGTTTGCCAGCAGACGAGGTTAACTAGAATTATACCGAGAGATCTGTGAACAATATATTATAACGAGGAAGAAGTGAGATCGCGTTCCCGCTTCAACCGCGAGATTGTCGAGTTGAGGTTTCACTGGCCGGCCTGTTCATAAATATTTCAGGGCGGTGAATTATATATAAGCGCCGCTTTTAGATTCGAACGCTCGCCTCTGCTGCCTTTGACTGGATTGTCGTGAATGCGTTCGCCCGGGTCAGGAACTGTGTGACTCGGAATGGTGGAGTCACGGAGGAACAGCCGCCTATGGCGTTCATTAGCTGAAGGTTACAAATAAGTTTAATGTAACCAACAAAAAGATTTTATATATCGGAACAGCCCGACATATTCACGTCTTACCTGCCAGTAAATTCCCCGTGCATTACGCGCTGTATTTATGACGCAGTTATACAAATTTACACCGCGATTTACAGATGGGGCTGAAATGAAGCAGGCTCACGGGGCCAGTAAAAGCTGGATTTGTGCTAATATCCAACTCCACCCGAAATGAATCGGTTTTTTTGTTGGACGCTGCTCAGTCAAGTTGCCTTTTTGAGCTTTATATCTATTTTTGGTAGCTTGTGACCCTCTTCCCTAAGCAATCTATAAGAAAGGTGTGACATGCTTGCAGCTGATCTCCCCAGTTATTTATTAATTACGGAGCCAATTAGGGAGAGCGTGATGCCGTCATTCGGTTTTGTACTGGGATGCACATTTGGAAGGAACTGGAAATACTGGTGGGGAGATTTCAATGCTAGAATCCTCCGGGAGATAAATGTGTTAATTAACCACTTGAAGACTGAGGTGTTCAACAATGCAATCGTTTTTCGCACGTAGATGCACCCGGTGCGTGTTTACGTGTGTATGTGTGTGTGTGTGTGTGTATGTATGTGGGGGCGGGGGGGGGGCTTAAAAAGATTTTTGATACACTG
>NW_017306278.1:1548578-1548941 GCF_000935625.1 Nanorana parkeri
CACGTTTGGGATTTTTAAACCCCCCCCCCCGCCATTATGCCGGCCGTTTATTTACAATCTGGGGTTAAATCACCGGCATAAGTGATAAGCTGAAATATTAGCATTTGGTTAATTTCAAATAAAAATTCACAAAGAAATAGCTTTTTAAGCTTATGAAATCATTTCCATGCCGTACACCTGATTGTCTCCAGGTGATTGCAAGAGGCTGAAGGACAACTGATTTGGCTCCCTGTGCTGATTCTCCCCTTAAGGTGCCCATACACCTTACGATTATCGTATGCGATCGACTTTTCGTACGACAATCGTAACGTGTGAATAGAGTGCCCAACCGATCAGTGGCGTCACAAGGGGGGTGTGGCCCGC
>NW_017306278.1:1548978-1551150 GCF_000935625.1 Nanorana parkeri
GGGGAGGAGGTGCGGCGTGTGGAGCGTGGATGCGAGCGGGTCTGGCAGCGGCGAGCGTGAGGTGGGGAGGAGGTGCGGTGCACAGCGTGTGGAGCTGTGAACAGGGCCAACTGATCGGAAGCCGATTAATCGATTCTTGAAAAAGTTGACAACTTTTTCAATAATCGATTATAATCGATTATGTCGATTAGTTGTTGCAGCCCTACAATGTGCACAGTTGACTTCAAGGGGATTTTTTGTTGTCAGGCTGGACATGTAGGAAGTGCTATTGTTGATTGTTTTTTTAAAGGTGCAGACTCCATTCACAGACTCCTGATACTTTGATTCTGGCTTACTACCTATTAAGTCACTGACCTGGAACAAGCATGCCGCTAGTAAAGTCTAAGGGCCTGTGCACACTTGTAACATGCATACATAGGTGTGATAGAGCACACTAAATGCCAATTCCCTAGATGCAAACCAACCACATAGCAGAGATGTTTGGGGGAATTCCGCTTGAGATACATTTTTATGCAACAATCATGCGTTTTCTTGCAGGAAAATTGACAAATGTGATCCCCAGAATTTGACCCTATCTGCAAAATGTTTTTTTTTGTTAGTTCTGAATAGAGTGTCAGGCCCGGTGCAGACCTCCGGGATCGCGCAGTCCTGCACAATGCAGGCAGCGATTGCTAGGCGGACCCATTGATTCCAATGGGGTGACATCTGCGCGGCAATCGCCGTAAAAAGGCACAAGTACCTTTTTTTTTTTTTGCGATACACGACGCGCGGCGAGCATAGGGCAGCGTACGCTGCGTACTCCCATAGAGAAGGACAGGGGACTGTGTACTAATCACACGCAGCACCTGTCCTTCCCAGGAGCTGCCTGAGCACGGAGGTGTACATGCCGGCCGTGTGAATGAGGCCTACAAATAACTGCTCCCATTAATGACTGGGCCCAAGGGTCATACTGCAAATACCACAGGGCCGCATGTAGCATTCTGGCTGCAGGCTGGGCACCAGGGAACCAAGCACCCACCGTTACTAAGGCCTATTGGCTGTAAGGACTGCACCGGGTCTTTTGGATACATTAGCTATTACTGGGGCACTAAAAAAAGAGGAAAGGCCGAATGTGTCTGCACAATGTCTGCCTCCGCTGTGTGTGGGTAGCAGCCACAATCTGACACCATGCTCTGTTGTTTTTTTTCCTCCTCTCGGTGAGGTATCTGCAAATCTTGGAATCCTCCCTTTTATCTGCTGCTATAAACTTGCAAATTTAATCACGCATCTGCCAAGAATTGTGTTTGCCAGCAGACGAGGTTAACTAGAATTATACCGAGAGATCTGTGAACAATATATTATAACGAGGAAGAAGTGAGATCGCGTTCCCGCTTCAACCGCGAGATTGTCGAGTTGAGGTTTCACTGGCCGGCCTGTTCATAAATATTTCAGGGCGGTGAATTATATATAAGCGCCGCTTTTAGATTCGAACGCTCGCCTCTGCTGCCTTTGACTGGATTGTCGTGAATGCGTTCGCCCGGGTCAGGAACTGTGTGACTCGGAATGGTGGAGTCACGGAGGAACAGCCGCCTATGGCGTTCATTAGCTGAAGGTTACAAATAAGTTTAATGTAACCAACAAAAAGATTTTATATATCGGAACAGCCCGACATATTCACGTCTTACCTGCCAGTAAATTCCCCGTGCATTACGCGCTGTATTTATGACGCAGTTATACAAATTTACACCGCGATTTACAGATGGGGCTGAAATGAAGCAGGCTCACGGGGCCAGTAAAAGCTGGATTTGTGCTAATATCCAACTCCACCCGAAATGAATCGGTTTTTTTGTTGGACGCTGCTCAGTCAAGTTGCCTTTTTGAGCTTTATATCTATTTTTGGTAGCTTGTGACCCTCTTCCCTAAGCAATCTATAAGAAAGGTGTGACATGCTTGCAGCTGATCTCCCCAGTTATTTATTAATTACGGAGCCAATTAGGGAGAGCGTGATGCCGTCATTCGGTTTTGTACTGGGATGCACATTTGGAAGGAACTGGAAATACTGGTGGGGAGATTTCAATGCTAGAATCCTCCGGGAGATAAATGTGTTAATTAACCACTTGAAGACTGAGGTGTTCAACAATGCAATCGTTTTTCGCACGTAGATGCACCCGGTGCGTGTTTACGTGTGTATGT
>NW_017306278.1:1551195-1556252 GCF_000935625.1 Nanorana parkeri
GGGGGGGGGGGGGGGGTGTAAAAACATTTTTGATACACTGAAACCAGAAGTGTTATTATACACATCACTCCCGGATGCAGTGATCAGAGGGAGGTTAGCCCTCATTGACACGAGAAAAAGCCGACACGTACAGCTCTGTGCTGCGTGCACGGCTGTTTCGGGCAGCTCGCGTGAAGGACAGGTGCTGTGTGTGATTAGTACGCAGCTCCTCTATAGGATTACGCGGCCTTACGCCGTCCTACGCTCACCCGCCCTGCACATCCGTACGCTGACGGGATGGATGTTGTCTGCGTCCGAGCCGGGACACCCGCACCCGTGTACTCCCATAGAGAAGGACAGTGGCTGCGTACTAATCACACGCAGCACCTGTCCTTCCCGGGAGCTGCCCGATACGGCCTAAAAATGTGCTGATCTCCCTCCGATCCTGCCACAGAGACCTGACTTGCTGATCCTGGGCCCACATGGGGGACATCAGAGCCTGGGATAATTAGGGGGGTGTAGGGACACACTAACCGTGTCCATACCAGTGATCGGGCGTCTCTAGAACTGCCTGAATTGTTGTATGGAACAGCCATAGCCGACTATACACAATTTAAACGGTATCTTGCTCGTGCATGCACACGGGTGCACACACATGCAGGATAGGACTTTTAAAAGCTCCCACCCGCCATTATGCCGGCCGTTTATTTACAATCTGGGGTTAAATCACCGGCATAAGTGATAAGCTGAAATATTAGCATTTGGTTAATTTCAAATAAAAATTCACAAAGAAATAGCTTTTTAAGCTTATGAAATCATTTCCATGCCGTACACCTGATTGTCTCCAGGTGATTGCAAGAGGCTGAAGGACAACTGATTTGGCTCCCTGTGCTGATTCTCCCCTTAAGGTGCCCATACACCTTACGATTATCGTATGCGATCGACTTTTCGTACGACAATCGTAACGTGTGAATAGAGTGCCCAACCGATCAGTGGCGTCACAAGGGGGGTGTGGCCCGCACCCGGGTGACACCATCATGGACCGAACGCCCGACAGCATCCGGAGAGAGGAGGGGACCCGGCGGCATACCTTATCCTGCTGGGTGACTGTCCCCTCCTCTCTCTGCCGACGTCCACCACCAAGATGGCCGCCGGCATGCACAGTGACGTCTCTGCGGGGTGACACTCGGTTACCGCTCCGGGTGTCACCCAGCCTCGGGACGCCCCTGCGACCGATAGTACTGTACAATCGTACGACGTTTGACGGTCAAGCATGTTTGAAAACTTTGGTCGATCGTACGATGTTCGCATGGTTTGTTGCGTTTCCGTCCGTCAAAAGTCGTACGATTAACACTGCACGTGCGCAAACTAAAATAATTGCGGTCAATTACCGCAAGTCGTCCAGGTGTTTTTTTTTTAAACTAGCGCTGATTGAACCTTGCGATAATCGGGGCAGGATGGGGCCGTGGTACGAAAATCGTACGACGGTTCGATCATCGGACGAAAAGATTTGTCCGATAATCGTAAGGTGTATGGGCACCTTTACAGTGTGAGCTCTGCTGTACAGGGACTGCAGTAGGCTGGTAACGGGTCACATTTGGATACTTACACTGCTTGAAAATATACATTTAATGAGCACAGAGTTGTATTCATTTGTCTTTTATATCTGCCCAAAATTCAGCTTCGGCTTTTATTGAACACTTACCACCAGTTCTACATCATTGTGTAGTACACATGTAGCTGCTGTAGATGTTGTTTTTTCCTCTTTGCTTGTTTTTTTTAAAGTACCCTTTTTCTAACCCCGTCATGTTTTTGTTGTTCCCATTGCCATGGCCTGATAGTGAATTCATTTACCCGGGGAAGAATGGTCCGGCTGATGTCTCACTGAATGTGTTCACAGTTTGAGTCTGGTAACCTGCCTTCCTTCCCAATGGATGTGCCGGGTTCGCAGATAAACTGTTTAAAAGTCACAAAAACGAATGAGTCTTCACTTCCTGTGCCAAGGCAAAGGTTTTGACAAGCATTCTGACCGGACTCGGAGTAATATTCATGTTTAAAGCATACGTGTTATTATAAAGTGGCTTCAAAGCTGGACACACCTGTAGCACTGTATGATTTAAAGCTGAAGTTAATCTTATATTTTGCCTCTCCTTGTTCCTCCCCTACTACCCCCCCCCTCCAGTGGCGTAACTAGTGACCTCAGGGCTCCGATGCAAGAATGCAAGAATCCATGAAGGCCCCCCCCCCCAAGAAGAAAGAAATTAGATTTATTTTTTTTTAAACAAAATTTAGACAAGGAAAACAAAACAAAACACTCTCCTCTTTCATGTCCCCAGCTCCCCATGATCTCCGCCTTCATGTCCCCAGCTTTCCGCTCTCGGACCCCATGTCACCTTCCTTCATACTTCCAGCTCCCTGTCTCCGCCTTCGTGTCCGCAGCAGCTCTATTCGGCACTGGGCAGCAGTTCTGTGTGATGAGGGGGCGGGGATTACACCGCTCCCACTCATTGCTGCCCGGCTGGATGATGCTTCACGCTGCGCCCGGAACAAGGTGAGGGGAGCAGCGTGAAGCATGTAGGGCCCAGGACAGGAGGAAGAGGTCCCGGGACTGGTAATCAGCGGTCACCAGGGGCCTCTTCCTCTTGTCCTGGGCCCCCTCCAAGTGGCAGAACTCCAGGGCCCGGTGGCGGCCGCGACCTCTGCGACCCTGGTAGTTCCGCCACTGCCCCCCCCCCATGTACATGCTAATATAGTTTTCATATAAAATCTTTCTGTTTTCATTGCATACCTCATTCTAGACCCTGTGATGTCATCATTGGGTGTTTTGTGTTTCTTTTGCAATGCAGGCAGACCATGACTGGTGGGAGGGGCTTCCAGGGTGCTGAGAAGAGTACGGAGGCAGGGTGCTTTGTACAAGTGCCCCCAGCCCTGATGCAAGCAGTGGGCTGGCTCTTGGGAGGAGTTATGCAAATGTAAAAAATGTCTTGATGGTGGTATCAGTCTGGAAAAGTGGGTGGTATCAGTCTGGAGAAGTGGATGTTCCTAGGCAGGCTATATTTGTATGCAGACCACCCTTGGTGACGCCCACATGTGATGCTGAGCCTCCGTGATTGAAAGAGCTGAAATTCAGTGAATGAAATGGGCGGGGCCAGGGACATTCAGGCTGGGGAGGAAAGTGATACATGATGCTGGATGTCCTCCAGGCATTCCTAGGCAGACTCTATTTGTATGAAGACCACCCTAAGTAACGCCCACATGTGATGCTGAGCCTCCATGACTGACCAAACCTAAAATAAATAAAAGGGGCGGGACCAGGGAAGTAAGTCTGGGAAGGAGAGGACAAGATGATGCTGGACATTCTTCAGCCAGGAATTGAGACGGGCTCTATGTGACTTACTGCAGCTTCTAATGCACATTGTGAGAAGCACATTGTAGAGGTGCTCCTGAGCACTTCTTAAAGTATCGCAAAGATAATTCACCCAAGTCAGCTGAGCACTTCGGGTCTTATAAGCTTTCATCCGGGAGGTTCCCGGCACGTTTGTGACAATTTAGAGACAATTCTCCTTTTATGAAGTCATTTAGGAATGAAACATAAACTAGGATAATAAATCTGTCACTATGTGCACTAGAAACCGGGGATGCAACAGGTTAAAAGATGCTGATGATATTCCCCCCAATGTATCTTTATTACAAGGTAAATAATTGCCTGTTGTTTTTTTTTTTAGCATTCAGAAAATCAAATATTTCTAAATGTCCCCCAAATGTATTCCACCCTCTGGTACTATAATCACCGGTGTCATATGAGTTCACCTGACTAGATACCATCTTTCCAGAGGGCACATAGAAGTTTTGGGTCCCAAGTGACCGAATTATAGACCTCAGTGTTCTCAGACCCTTCAACGCTACAAGGCCCGGACTTGGCTTTGTCAGTCAGGTTCTCCCCCCTTTTGTCCTGTTTCTATGTAAATTGTCTCATCTTGGTTCTCCTCGGCCTGTGTAATTTGTCAGCGCGTTCAGAGGGCCCCATACACCTGCTTGTTCTACAAGACATTAATGCATGTTCCTGGGAGACATAGCCAGGCTTTTAATGAGATCCATTACAGGCTCTTTGTGAACTTGGCCAACACTTGAGATCTTTAAACGCCGAAGAGCCTACTTGAAATGACAAATCTCCCTTTCACCGCACCGGGTTTTTTTATTATGGGCGTCAGCGGTAAAAGCAGCTGGTGACAAGGGTCTCCTCCGCGTCCACCTCTCACGGTTGATGCAGGCCCCCTAGATGTCTGGGCCTATAACAGCGATATCTCAATCGCACTTTTTCCCTGAGCCTGAAGGTGGAACAAAGAGGTCTTTTCAGAGCTACTTGTATAACATTTTCCCGTTCCCTGGTGGATAGCAGGCAGAAAATCAGAGCTTTGGCAACTGTTCTGAAGTGGGTAATTCAATATGCCCGGAGTCAAAGGACCAGCCTGAAACAGAGGGAAAAGACCCATTATAAATATGTTTTACTGCAATTGCAAACCGATCGGTGACATTGTTGGGCATTCAGTGATCATAAAATTGCTGAGATGTGCTTTGTGCTCTCGTCTTTCCGTCACTGGAAATGGGCCACTTTGCTGGATCATTTATCTTTTCTTTCAGAGCAGGGATTTCCATGTATGCCATTCTGCTAGGTGAGCTCATGGCTACTGAAGGCTGTGTGGGGTCTGCTGATGGTGTCGGGTCCTGTGGTCACCTTCTCAGTCTACATCCAAATTGTCTATGTCTAGTTGCTTTCCATGGTAAAAATTGAAATCCCCTCGCCGGTATGCATAATTACAAGAAGGTGTACACCACTCCTGTCCGTTCTATTGTTAACAGAGCGATTGGATTATCATGTTTAGAAAGAAGGCAGATGTAGGCCGTGATCGGTTCCTGACCTCTACCATAAACTCATAAAGATCCAATGAAGAATACGTATTTTATCTTTGATGCAATTTAATTAACCTCTTTACCATATCGGTCCAGCGCTCCAGCGCTATCACACACCTACCAGAATGTGAACCAGGGAACCTTGTTTTCTGCTATTGGTGTACTTT
>NW_017306278.1:1556446-1557082 GCF_000935625.1 Nanorana parkeri
GAATTTTGCCGCCCAACTCTGATGACGATGGATTGAAAAATCAACTGCTTCAGGACCCAGCTGAAATTTCAAAGCTGTGTATGGCCAGCTTAACAGATGAGCAGGACGATTGCCTCATCAGTGTGACAATGCTCTTTCTTTGTCCAGACAGAAGGCGGGTTGGTGACCAAACTGTACGGCTTGACCGCAGAGAAGAAAAGTGAAGCCCTCAACCTGCCTCGGTTGTCTCAAGGATTCCCAGTTTACAAGACCATATTCTAATTTAGTCTTAAACCAGGCCATGGCCATCTTCCAATTTCTAGCGTCCCAAATCTGTCCTATGCACTTTTTATATTGTTTGATGTGCTGGGTAATACCATATGCTGTATTTGTTCAAAGTCAAATATTTTATTTGCTTAACCCATTGCAACAATGTCTCTGCATTCCCTGGAATGTGAAAGCGCCGGTGTTCTGCCGTGTTTAGATAAGACTGTGTACATAAAGCGATTTTTGTGAACAGGTTTCTATTTCATTTTCCTAAAGCCTTTGTGGGAGGTTTGTGTCTAGCAACATCCTGGTCTCTGAATGGGTTTAAGAAGCAGCTCCAGTGAAAAGCAGGTGTGAGTACTATCCCAGCAGGTCCGGCGCTACCATATA
>NW_017306278.1:1557110-1571321 GCF_000935625.1 Nanorana parkeri
TGTGTGATCGCCGCCGCCGCCTCTCTGAGTGCCCGCTTCATGGAGCTGAAGCTGCAGCGGCCGTGAGGAGAGAGAGGGAGCCGCAGAGAGGTGTAATCAGAGCAGTCTAAAAGGGGCCCCCCTCCCAGTCCACATCTTTCGGACGTTATTAATCTGAGTTGCCACACTCAGTATGCCGTCGCTTGTAGCCATATTGAGTGGGGCACTCAGATTAATAACGTGCTGGATTAGTCTGACCCCAGGGGCGGACTGGGCCAAGGGGCAGGGTGGAAATTGCTCCCCGGGCCTCTCTGATACGTTTTGCAAACGCCCCCCGCCGCCGCCGTCGAAAGCACTTCATTTCTGCCCTCTCGGCCGCTGCAGCAGCACCTTCGCCTGTGTAGGCAAAAATCCTTGCACCGGCCCTGTATCCCAGAAACAGAGATGGGGTCCTTTGGCCCCCAAGCTGAGAATGCCAAAGTGTGCCCCACCACATCCCCCCCACTCCCCTGCGCTTCGGTGCTACAAACACAAATTATTGCAAATTTTAAGGGGAGATTTCCTCAAGATGCAACAGGAAATCTTTCTAAAGAGAATGGAATTCCCATCTTGGGCAGTTGTCAGTGGAACGGGTGTCCCCATTGGAAGATTTCCCCTCACCACTTGGTGACAGCTGTAACATTTTGGTCCTGGGGACAATGGCCACCAAGACAAATAAAGTGATGAATCGCACACACACAGCATTAAGAACTTGACAGAAGGTCTAACCCTTCTATAAAAAAAAAAAGAAAAAAATTGCCTTCCCATGCACTTTATTTTACTACAACGTCCTATGACGCAACTAAACCAACAATTAATTCAGCATGTCCACTTCTCGCCTTACCTGCGCATAAAAAGCTTGAATTCTGTATTGTCTTTTTGTCTATTTAGAATAGGAGTCCTCCCGGCCACATACTTTATCACAATACAGTTCCTATTAGTGTACCCCCGGGGTGTGCTGGTCGCTGAATAGGATTTCAGTAAAGTTATGAAGCTGGGAGGCATTCTGAATTTTCTTTATAAAAACAACACTTCTCTAATGATAAGCAGTGTGATATCTCATGGGACTGATAAACGAGCAGTCAAAGCATGTGTGCAGAGGAATGTGGAACGGGACATTACCGTTGTGAAAGGAGACAATGGCGTGGCCTTAACAATTAAATACCGTGAGAGATTCTGTACACGCTAACCCATATTGAGTATTCTGGCCTCTGAAAGAAGCAGGTGCCTCTAGAGCTGGAGACGGGGATGTTGGAGTGGCTCTGGAGATGGGGATGTTGGAGCAGCTATGGAGATGGGAATAAGAGATGGGAATGTTAAAGCGGCTTTGGAGCTGGAGATGGGGATGTTGGAGTGGCTCTGGAGATGGGAATAAGAGATGGGAATATTAAAGCGGCTTTGGAGCTGGAGACGGGGATGTTGGATTGGTTTTGGCGCTGTAGACAGGGATGTTGGAGCGGCTCTGGTGCTTGAGATGGGGATGTTGGAGAAGCTCTAGAGTTGGGAATGTTTGGGCAAAGCTGGGGATGGAAATGTAGGATAAGCTCTGGAGTTTCTGGAGCTGAAAGTTTTCTTAGAAGCCTAGAGCTGAAGCTGGAGACACTCCAGAGCTGGCAAACATGGAGTACTGCCAACCCCTAGTGCATGCATCCAGAGCCCATCTGAGTTTGTGTGCCACATGTCTTCCATTAGAAAGGAAGTCACAAACCACACTTTTACTTGATTTTTTTATTTTTTGCTATGGATGGCCAAGTTTATTCCACCAGGTTCCTCCATTTGATACATTTTGTCAGGGTTGATAAAAAGGACGGAAGGATAAGGATTTTCTTCACACGCATATGACTTTTTTTTTAAAGGCAAAAACTCCAACTATTTCCATAGTATAAATGATGAACATTGCAAAACACTTATAAAGGGTGAAAACTACGAACCCATCAATCTTCAAAACCCTTTCATTGCCTTCCCTCTCCCCCTAAGACTAATATAAATCGTATATCCTATATCCATTATCAAACAGATAAACAATGGACAACTCAATCCATTGGCAAGAGAAAACTAATTCCATTCACAAACATTGTAAGAGGTTACATCTACCGTATATCGATAACAATATCCATCTCCACACAAGTGATGGATGTCTCCATGACCAAAACCAAAGGGATGATGTTAATGTTCAAAAAATAAAGTTGTGCTTGGGAGACATTCAGGAAATGCCTACTCATGTCAAAGATATTTCTTCATGTTTTCCGTAAGCACAAAGTGGGGCAGACATTGTTTCTGGGAATAATGCACAAAGACGGCTCTTCTTATTAGCAAATACTGGCAAACGTCCCAAACAAGCCGCACGCTGTGTCGGATTCCTGTCCTTATATGTGTAATGAAGTATTAGTATTTTTTAATTAAGTTTTGCCTCGTACTCGAATGGCGTCCCCCCGGGGAAACTAAGAAGCTTTAGCTCAATTCTTCTAGTATGTCGCCAAGCGCGGCTCGCCGAAAATAAATTTAGTTACCTTTTAATTGAAGTGATTTACACCGCAGTGCCGAGCACAGGGATTTTCCGGGCTCACTGCAACTGTTGTGCATTGACAAACAAAATGTATGGAAAAAAAATAATTTAACACCCTCGGGGTTTGGCTAGAGGATACAAGAAGCAAATAAATGCACATTAGGAGACTCGGCCAAGGGGGGGTTAGTCATTTAATTTCTTCATTTTGGACTCCAGCAGAACTTTTATATTTTGTTTTTAGAACCTCCTTTCCTTTTTTTTTTCAATAGGACAAGAGTGCTGGACAAGTGACAAAGTCCAGATATTGTCAAAGGATCCTTAAACAAGCCAACACATTTAAGACTTCTAAGAGACCCCCTTCATTGGGGCTTCCATTTTTTGATGCATCAATGTTTATTATAGGGCCCATAGCATAGATATGACATGATACCCTTGAATGATCAGCGGTAGCCGTGGAGGAGCGGTGTCGCGCTGGGTGGTGGATATGTGAAACTTTTTATATTTGATTGTTTTTACACATTTTTACATGGAGTAGGGGTGGCCCACTTTAGGGCGGCTGTAGGGGGCACCTCGCTGAGGCTGCATTCTCACCTAGGTGACAGCCTTTCAGCACATTTTCATGCATTTCCCGTTAAAGTCTATGGGGGCCAAAAGCGCTGTAATCTGCCAAAAAGCACCTCGTGTACATTTGCAAGCGACAAAATGCTCACGTGTGAATAGGGGCCATAGAAATGAATGGGATTTTTTGTTGTTAAGCGTTTTGTCGCACTTAGCTTTGAGCAACAAAACGCCTAGGTGTAAACAGAGATTTTCCAATCTGTTTGCACAGCCATACTTAAGACCCCAAGGTAATTTACACATTAACTTTTTCATCAGTGGTGTTCACAAATTCATGTCCCTAACCCATCCCGCATTCTAATGTCTCTCATACTCACAATTTCCCCTGTCAGCAAAGTGGATTTCCTGCCCTGGGGACTTTGAACTTTCCCCAGCTTGTTGTCTCTTTGAGGACCAGTCGCCTCACTGCCCCCATGCCTCTGAAAGTCCTCTGTGAGGACCCTGCCGCTGAAAGTGTCGCCGCCACCAACATGAAGTGTCCACATCATGCAGACAGTGACATGAATACCCAAAGAAGGACCCTGCCTGATGTAAACAGAAGGTTTGGGACCCAAAGGCAACACTCAAAAGGACAGTGCCGAATGTAAACAGAATGTGTGGAACCCAAAGGTCACACTTGAAGGACCCCACCTCATGTAAACGGAAGGTTCGGGACCCAAAGGCTATAGTCAAAAGGACCCTGCCGAATATAAACAGAAGGTGTGGAACCCTAAGGTCACACTCACACTTGAAGGACCCCGCCGGATGTAAACAGAAGGTTCAGAACCCAGAGGTCACATTCAAAGAAGGACTCTGCCAGATGTAAGCAGAAGGTGGGGGACCCAAAGGCCACACTCGAAGAAGGACCCTGCCAGATGTAAACAGAAGGTGTGGAACCCAAAGGCCACACTCAAAGAAGGACCCTGCCAGATGTAAACAGAAGTTTGGGGCCCAAAGGTCACATGACTTTGGCTTTAGATAAGTAAAAAAATATGTTCTAAATAGTTGTATTTTCTATGCCAGCAGTCAGCTAGGGGGAGGCGAGATGGGGCTCTTGTATTGCCCAGAGTTGGCTATGATATACCTATTCTCTTTGTCTCTGAGTTATAATTGTGTGATTTAGGGTAGGAATGCGTCACCTGCCGCAGCTAGAAATGAGTTAAACTCCAGTCATACATTGACTCCCATTCATGGCGGTGATTGTTACTCGGGGAGAATTAGCCATGAGTTTGGCTTACACATTAACATGCACATAATAGAGAGTTTATCCCTGTGTGTCACTCAGCCAAGAATGACTCTCCATCCATCATCAGCTCAGTGTGCCCGGTCCTTGTGTGTTAATGGGCCGCTGCAACATAAGCTCCTTGTTATTTAAAAGAGTCCTCTTTCTCCGCGCTGCCTTGTAAATAAATCTGAGGAAGTGCTCATGTGGTTTGTTAGTGGGTGGATGCTTTTTTCTCCACATCTCCCTGTGTTAAATAAAAGGCTTCCTGCTGGAATCAGCTGTCACATGGGGAGTCACATCCATAACAAGTGAGCCATCCGGGATGTCAGCAACTGTTGACTGAGATCCAAATACTAACTGAATGAGATTTTAGATTGTTAAAGGAGGACTATGAGGGGGAGTGCTTTTCACTCACCTCATAGTAAGCACCATGTATCATAAAACAAAATCTATAATTTGATGAAAAACTTGTTTGGTTTTATCCTTTTGTTGCATCGAAGTGCTGCTAACCTTCTTCAGCCTCTTTGCAGCCGCTTCTTGTCTATATGCAATCCAGCGGTTGTCTGTACGACATTTCTCGGGGGCGGGTTTCCTGATGGTGACAACAGTGGACCATGTCTGTCTGATGTGTGTTAAGACGGCAACTTCTAGTTTCCATCAGAAGCCAGTATGTCAAGGTGACAACGCAGGAACAGTTTTTTTGGAAGACAGGAACAGAATGTTGGGGGTATCCCATCGCACTCCAAACTGACATCGCAGTGTGTAGCTTTGGCAGGTGCTGAAATGGCGCCATATTGAACACGAAGAAGTAACGAGGCGATCAGCACACCGCGTTCCACTCTATCAGTATGTCTTTCATTGACACATAGATTAGGGATTCACCGACGCTAGTATCGGTGCCGATACTGAGTATTTGGGCGAGTACTCGTACTTACCCAAATAATCTACTACCTTCCCCCGATACTGGAACTTCCGGTCAGAGGGTGATTTCCTCCAGCTTTACCTTTTTATTCCCCACACTTGTAGCTCACTTGCTGACTCCCAATTCCTTGTAAACTTGCATCAACACACAACCCTCTGAAGCTGCAGCAGGTATCTTGCACTCGCCTTAATTTACTGGCTGAGTGACTTTATTCATCATCACTGCTGGCCCTGCATTGTACTTGATTACTTCAGAGTGTGATCATGGGCTGGAGCACCTTAGAGAAGAGGCTCAAATTTGTGTTGGCTTCGCTTTAAATACCTCAGGACCGCCATATGTATATAATGTAGGGCTGGTAATGATTAAAATTTTCGTGTTTGATTAATTGAAAAATGTTTTAATCGATTTAGTTCGATTAATCGATTCATTTTGATTAATTATAATGCACATACAGATCCAACTACATTGGCCTATACACGTACAGCACAGCAATGAAGTCATAAAATGAACTAGGATCACACTAATCCAGCACGTTATTAATCTCACGTGCCCCACTCAATATGGCCGCCGCTTGAGTGGGGCAACTCAGAATAATAACGTGCTGGATTAGTGTGATCCTAGTTCATTGTATTACTTCATCGCTGTGCTGTATGTGTATAGGCCAATGCCTTGGCTGGCGCTCGTGTAGAAAGTTTCTTGGGCAAACTCACCGGCCCAAGTGGCTCCGTCGGCTAATGAAGGGGGAGGAGTCCGGTGGCATCACGGACATCGACGCCACCGGACTCCTCCCCCTTCCCTTCGTTAGCTGTCATGAACATCGATGTCACCGGACTCCTCCCCCCTTCCCTTCGTTAGCCGACAGAGCCACTTGGGGAAGGGGGGAGGAGTCCAGTGATGTCACGGACATCGACGTCGGGACTCCCAGAAACCGGCGGAGAGGGGGGTGTTTTCATTAGCGATCAAAATAATTTTAATCGATTAAAAAGTTTAACGATTAATCGAGAAATTAATCTTTAATTTCCACAGCCCTAATATAATGAAGTGGTTATACCAAAATCATGGCTGCTGCAGGCGATGGTGGTTTTGTACAAGTGATCTGAGTGGCTCTACAGCTGCCCAGATCACTTGTAACACAATCCTATGCTTGATTGCCTGTATTGCGCCACACATCTTGTATATGGGAGTGAGAGCAATAATTCTAGGTCCATCAATCACTGTTAACACTAAATTGATGAGCGGTAAAAGCTTTTAAAACTTTGCCTATGGGCCCATCTTTTTATATTTTACCATAAATTGGGGCATTATATTCTGTTTCAGTTCATTAAAGTTAATTTTATTGACTTATATCTTAAAAATATTGGCTTGATAAACCTTTGTGCAATATTCTACAGGGGCTCTGCTTTCAGAAAATATATCATTGTTTGGGGTAGGGATGTACCGATACCATTTTTTTCAAGAGCCGATGCCAATTACCGATAACCTCTTTTTTTTTTTTTATGTCATGTGACCGTTTTTCTAAAACAATTCATACTAATGATTTTTGGACAGTGGTGGAGCACAAGGGCTGGTAGTTCTGCCACTGACTCCAAGCTGTAGAAGGACTACAGGCAATCCGTTATACAGCAATGCAGAATATCACCAGCTATAGATGACTACCAATCCCAGCAATACACTATACAGCAATGCAGAATAATACCAACTATAGAGAGCTACAAATCCCAGCAATCCATTGTACAGCAACACAAAATACCATCAGCTATAAAAGGACTACAAATCCCAGCATTATATTATACAACAGTGCAGAACAATATGAAGCTACATACTCTGTGTTGCTCACCAGGTTTAACCTTTTCCATCTGACCACAGAAAATCTGCAGATAATTGTAAGGTGTGTGGCCAGCTTTACTGGTTTACGTGCACTGCACTGATGATGGCCAATGTGCCTGAAACATGTGTATACAGTTAGGAATAAATGACTATAGCAGTACTTTAAACCCTCAGTTCTGGTTATATAGTTGGACACTGGGGCATAAATATATTATTTCCATGGCTCCACCCACTTTCCTAAAATGATAAATCCCCATATTTGTAGGATTTGTGATTGGATGAGGTTGTAAATACCTTCTGTTGTAGGAAGGCTCCTCTGCGCGATGCATGCATTGGTAGAGGGAATCTGCTTGTGTGTGCGGCTTCTCATGCGGTTGTGGAAGTTGCAGATTAGACTTTGCTGCCATCTGGTGGACAAATAAATTTTTTTTCTGCCAATTGTAAATTTGCGCATCTTCCATAATTGTGCACATCTATAAGTGACCCTCTCATGAGAAACGTATGGGGCTGCCATTGCCAACTTCCTTCGGAAAATACTAGTTGCCTGACTGTGCTTTCCTTTTAAAGCAGAACTCCATCCACAGACATTTATATAAATTCATGAGGCGAAAATAAAAGTGAGGTGATAAATGCCCATCTTGGTCCCTTTACTGTAGAATTTGTGGATTTGTACCCACAGGCAGTGCATTGTAAGAGGGCTGCGGCTCTATGACAATGAAGGGATCCTGTCGTCTACCATCCCTTTTCCTCTCCCCTTGCCCATTCACAAAATGCTGTGGATTCATTTTGCAGTTTACAGGGTACATGGTGTTCTGTGGATGGGAGATGTAGGGGAGTGGAAGGGTCTCTGTCAGGGAATGGTCACTAGGGGGGGTGGGGTGGGGGGTGGCATGCACTGCTAATTTGTCCTTTCGAGGTGGGGGGTGGTTGGCGGATCCTGGGCCATGCCTCTAGATAGGCAGAGCTAGCTGTCACTCACGCAGCTGGGCGTATCCCGGCATAATTGTCGGGATCCGCTTCAGCTGCGGCGTCTCAGTATATAGCTGTAGCTCGCGGTATACTGAGCTTAGGGTGACGGGAGGACGCTAGTTTGTGTCCTCCCATTACCCTAAGGAGAACTATGGGGAAAAGCCTTAACCCCATAGTTCTCCTTTTAAGTCAGCTTTCTTTATTTGGTGCCATCTGGGATTGCTTACTGTTACTAAGTCTGCTGTCAGCAAGGACTCCCAAATCTTTTTTCCCCCTTGGATTTCCCCAGTAGACCTCCCATTAATGAGTAGCTTGCGTTCAGATTCTGAATACCAAAATGCATAACTTTACGTTACGTTTACATTTCAATACTAAACCTCATGTGCCATGTAGTTGCTGCTCTTCTATTTTATCTACGTCTTCCTGAATTGTTGCCATACAAATTTTGGTATCAGCAAACATTGATACATGCCTATGAATTAGAACCCCAATATTAGGGATGCTCCAATACCGATACTGGTGCCAATACTGGGCACTTTCACGAGTACTCATACTTGTGAAAATGCCCCAATATGAAATGCCGATGCCGGCGCTTAAAATTTTTAAATGGAAGTGGCTGCCTGAGGGTCCCGCACTTGCTGTGGATCTCGGCAGCCTTCCTGTGAACCACACGGCGCCTGTTTTACAGCATCGGTCGCACATCTCCTCCTCCTTCCTGGGAAACCCCGCCTCCCGCACTCACCCTCGAGATCCTCTGGACCCCTTGCGAGATTCTGCAAAGCTCTTCTGACACCCAGCACAGCCTTCCTGAGATCCTCCGCTGGAGACATCAGGCCAACACCCCGTAGCAGCATAGAGTATGTAGCTTCATATTATTCTGCATTGCTGTGTATTGTATTGCTGTAATTTGTAGTCCTCTATAGCCGGTTGCCATTCGGCATTGCTGTATAATGTATGGCTGGGATTTGTAGTCCTCTATAGCTGATGGTATTCTCCATTGCTGTATAATGTATTGCTGGGATTTGTAGTCCCTCTACAGCTTTGAGTCAGTGGCAGAACTACCAGGATCACAGTGTTTGCAGCTGCGACCGGGCCCTGAAACTTCACTACTGTCCTAAAATCATTTTAGTCTATACTGTTTTTTAGAAAAACGGTCACATGACCCTAAAGGAAAGTATTGGTCATTGGTATAGGCGAGGAAAAGTATTGGTACTCTGACTTGGTCTTGAAAAAATGGTATCCGTGCATCCCTACCCAATGTCATTAATTAACAGGTTAAATAGCATTGACCCTAAGACACCACCCTGAGGCACGCCACTCCCAACCAATGACCACTTAGAAAATAAGCCATTTTCGAAACTCTCGGGACACGTTTCTGTAGCCCGTTCTCTATCCATGTACACACGGTTCATCAATGCCCATAGCCTGTAGCTTGTGTATTAGGTGTGTATGTGATACTGTATCAAATGCTTTTGTAAAATCTTGGTACACGGCGTCCACTCGCTTTCCTCCCTCTAGATTGTTACCCACCTTCTCATAGAACTCCTAAAACGTTGGTATGACGAGAACTATCTTTCATGAATCCATTCCGCTTGTTACTCCATGATCTCATTACCACAGGCAAATTCTTCAATATAGTCCTTTATCATTCCCTCAAATCATTTGCATACAATTGATGTTCAATGGATCTATTCATACAGAACAAAGAGAAGAGAGACCCATATACCCTGTAGCCAAATCATTACACACTCGCATGGTAATGTTTCTCTGGCTCATGAGACGAAACTCTTGTATGTTACTTCTTATCAACTGCCCTCTGATGACTGACTGCTATTTGTATGTGAGCACACCAAGGTGAGGCTGGATTCACACCTGTCTGTTCTGGTGAAAAAGGTTCTGGGAAATAAATACTTAGTAATGAGATACAATGTTGCAACCATAGAGGGAATGAGCATTTAAATGTAACCATTGATACTACAGGTACAGCAATGGTTACATTTATATGCTAATTCCCTGCGATTTCTTGAATCGTAACGTTGTATCTCATTACTAACATATATTTGTTTCTTATGATCCTCGGCTCCATCTAGTGGCCATGATGATGTATTTTCCCCATTTGCTTTGCTCTGATTGAAAATACCTAATGAAGAACATTCGACTAGAAGAGGAATCACATACTGTGCTTTCTCCTTATTGTGAAATTGCAGTGATCATTCAGCTTGGATGCTAATTGCTTGGCTTGACATATTGAAAGCCACTAAAAGGAATACGAAGAGTAGGTTCCACCTTAAGGTATGCAATTACCGAAAGGGGAGGGGCTTTTAAGAAATACTATAAACTGAAAGCCACTAGTGCAACCTCAGCACTCCAGTTGTTGTGGAACTACAAGTCCCAGGGGACATTGCAGGATTCTGACAGCCATGGGCATGACTCGCAGAGGCATGATTGGGTTTGCAGTTTCACCACAGCTGGATTGTGGAGGTATCCCACCCCTGCACTAGGGGGAGCACCAGCAAATCTATTCACACCTTTATTCATATTCACCTCTCCATTGAAGTGCGTTGTGGGTTCATGTACATCTTGTGGTGCTATTTATTGTCAATGGCGCCACAGCTCATTGACCTAACGCACCTCCAATGTATATGCATTGCAAGACACTACAAAGCATGGTAACACACTACCAAGCACAGTAGTGCTCTGCGATGTAATTTTCCTACTTGTGCATTCGCAGATCATTCATCCAAATGGGGATCCTTACCGCGATGTGCATTAACATGTGACATAAGACGCGTTACCTTATTGCTTCGGAAAGGACAGCTGCGAATCCATCCTTACGCTGCTGTGTTCCCATACAAATTGTAGTAATCAAATTTACCCACTAGAGGGCACTTGATCACAAATAACATATAAGAGTTTAGTCTCAGGAGCCCGATAAACATTACCATGTGAGTGTGTATTGGTTTGGGGTATATGGGTCTCTCTCTCCTCGTGTCCTGCTGATATGGATCCTAGAATGCCAAATATAATATATTTAAGATCTGAAAGCCTAGACATTTGGCCATGTGATCTCTGCTAAAGGGAAGGATAAACCAACATGAACTCCTGATCCTCCCTTTTCAGCAAAGGCCATGTGATCAAATGCCTAGGCTTTTTGGTTATGTGAAATGGATAATCCGCGCTTCTGGAAAAGAGACTAAAGTGGAAATATATATTGTAAATTAAGACCTAAAGCAGCTCTAAAAGAGGATGGAAGAATCCTTTCAAGGATTTTTGGTTATGTGGCTGGTATAGGATGGACAAGCAAAACAAATGGCAAACGCACTCATCAATTTGTTGCCAGCTTTACAGCGTGGTGCACATGGAAGGGCTTTAAACAGTAATAGCAAAAAGTTTCCCAGCACACTCACCAGCCAGCATGTAAAAAAACTTGTCTCACCGCTAAGGTTAAAAACAGAGGTTTAGATACACGCGTTCTGCAGAAAATGTGAAAGCCGCACAGCCGCGCCAAGGCACCTCTTATAGTGCGGTCCTAACTCTAAACTATCAGAGTCTCCCTCTTGGAGCACATATGGCAAAAGATCATGGGGGGTCTCGGCTGTCGTTGTGATGTGCGGGATCCCTTATGCGTACCTGTGCCTTTTAAGGGAGGTTGGGCTTCCTCCTGACAAACCTGCACCCAATTTGATCTTTTGCTCCATGTGCTCCAAGATGGAGACTCTCATAGTTTAGAGTTAGGACCACACTATATAGAGGTGCCTTGGCGCGGCTGTGCGGCTTTTACATTTTCTGCAGAACGCGTGTATCTAAACCTCTGTTTTTAACCTTAGCGGTGAGACAAGTTTTTTTGCATGCTGGCTGGTGAGTGTGCTGGGAAACTTTTTGCTATTACTGGTATAGGATGGAGCCTCAAAGCAGTATTCCCTTCAGGAAAGTTGAAGATGAACACAAGGCAGATATAAAAGACCCCAACGTAATATAGCTCTGTATTCATGTAATACATCATTAAGTGCATATTTTGAAATATGAAAATTTGGCTTGCTACCAGCCACTTCCAGTACCCGTACAGCAGAACTCAGACTTGGGGAGCGAGAAGCGGCACAGGAGGCCAATCTGTTCATGTGCTCGCAAAGAACATGCTGATAGGAGGAGAGAGCTGTGCTGCTCTTCTGTGGCCCAATCGCAGACCATGGATCAGTCTGTGCTCATATGAAATGGGTTGAATGATGCTGGCCATCATTTAACCTGGAAGACTGAGGACATCTAGTGGTGGAATAAAAGTACTGCATTTGACAGCTTCAGTATGAAGGTGAATATACCATAAAAGCTGCTTTTTGTATTTTAACTTTTAATGTGCTCTAATTATTTTGACTGATATTTCTGCTCTGAGTTGTCTTCATCACATCAAGACTGTTAACATGGCTTTATGTGCACAATTCAGTAGAGGTCGGAGTTAACCCCATGCCACTGGCCCTTTTAAGGCATTCTCAATGTCGGAGTCTCAGGCAAGCTTCCTGATCATGTGATTGGCTATGACAGGGGCCCCCGTCCTAATGGCTCCCCATCGTAAACGGAGGCCAGGAGCTGTTGGTGGCAGGTCATTCACTGTGCTGAGAGTGCTGAGTGAGTGCGCTCTCAGGGCCCATTCACACCACATACAGATCATCTCCAGACCAGATTGTTTGCGGACCCAAAATGTATCCCTATGCTATTTCTGGCCTCTGTTTACACCAGCCCAGTCGGTTCCAGACCAGAAAAATACTGCATGTCTCATTTTGTCTGGTCTGAAACGCACCTGAGAGCCCATTTTAAGCTTAAGAAGAAAAAAAACAGCATCGGAACGCTGCAAAATCGCAGTAAAACCGCCGCAAAAACACAATGCACTGCATTCCAGATATGGTCCTTGAAATGGTATAACCCCAGCCTCAGCTCAGAAACATGCAGCCATATATGCAGCAGCTCAGCATTGAAGTCCACACACCATGTTGCATAGCCGGGGGGGAAGGAATTGTAAAGTAGAAATTTTATACAGCTCACCTTAACCTAAAATATTCTCCACTTGAGGAACTGACCCAGAATCAGCCTTTGTTTTTTTTAATGCAAATAATAATGATTCACGACAAGCTGCACGCCATTGTATTACAAAATAGCATTTATTTTAAATACAAATATTGACATGTTGTCCCTGTAAACATTGTAAAGTTTCATCACAGTGAGAACGTTTTGTGAGGAAGACGGGAGCAAAAGCGGATCTGACCTTTGCTCAGCTTAAAGTGTATCTACAGCCACATTTTTGTTTTGTTTTTTTTCGGTTTTGGATAGAGCAGGGAAGGTTGAAAGTCCCATCAGTTAATGTTTTGCTTTCTCCGTACATTGGGGAGATTGCCCTTCACTTTCTATGTTGCTGATGCAACAGAAAAGGAAAAGAAAATCATTGCTAAGTCAGGGGAATTCCCCTCCTTGGATAGTTGTTACCAGTAAAAACCTGTCTAATCCTTCCCAACCCAGTCCTAAATCTAAAATAAAAAAAAATAAAAATAAAAAAGTAGGCTATGCATACACTTTTAAAGCTTAAAGTGACATTAAACCCTCAGATTTTTTTAACATAAAACAATACTGTAATGTGCGCCTTACTGTAATCCATGGTTGTTTCCCTTCTCTTTGCTGCTCTTCCTTTTAAATCTGTATCTGTTCTCATGCTGGGGGAGAACTTCTGTGTTGCAGCAGACTGCCTTGTCTCTGGAATGGATACATGGTGTCTGTGTGAAGGTTTACAACCTGAGCCAGCACTACAGAAAGAGGCACTCAGCTGCAAAGGGAAGTTCTCCCCCAGCATGAGAAGACATGAGGATTTAAAAGCAAGAGCAGCAAAGCGAAGGGAAACAACCATGGATTACAGTAAGGCGCATGTATTGGTTTATGTTAAGAAATCTGAGGGTTTAATGTCACTTTAATTTTAATATTCTAGTCCATTAAGAAATTCACAGTACCAAACCCTAAAACCCACACCCAAAACTTTTCTAATATTTAATATACACACTCACCCAAAAATAGAGACATTTATCTAGCAAGGTATACAGAGAGTCCCTGATTTAATAGGAGCAATGACACATTGACAATGAGTTATACACCCCCCCCCCCCCCCCTCTC
>NW_017306278.1:1571389-1581819 GCF_000935625.1 Nanorana parkeri
AAGTTGTACTACGGTAATATTCAAGCAAAAGTCCAGGATTTAAACAAAAATACCCTTGCAGTGTCCACTTGCCGCTGTTCGAAAGCTGCAACTCCTCAAAATCTCCAGCTACCTCACTTCCGGTGCTCAGAAAGACTGGAACTCTGTACAGTTGCGGTGCGCATGCGCGCACGGCGTTTTCAGAATACTCATAGAGTTTGCCACCTGCTGAATATTGTTAACATGCAGCTGTACAGAAGCTCCGTCAGTCTTTGTGTTTTGCAGTCTAACGCCGTCTGGTCGAAATCTCCAATTTGCAAGTACCCGGCAGTGAGGTAGTTGGAGATTTCGACGAGTTGGAGCTTTCGATAGAACACCGCCCCCTTCCCATTCCGCACAATGCAAGGGTTTAAATGCATGCTAAGTCTAGGGGTCTTCTATGAGGATCCTAGGTGACATAAGGTGTCTGAATGACTCCTGATGTCTCCATAACGAAGACTTAATGTTTACAAAAATAAAAAAAAACATATACAAAACAAAATATTTTAAAGTCTCCCACGCACATACACAAACACGTGTCGGTGCGCTTACGAGAAAAAACAAAAACTGTGCTACACATGTTACATATCACTGCAAACGTCGGAGTGAGCGCAATAATTTTAGGCCCATCAATCACTGGTAACACTAAACTGATGAGCGGGAAAAGCTTTTAAAGCATCTGGGAGCTGGTGATCACTGCCATTTGACATTGCACGCCTGCCAGAACATTAACATTGCAGTGCACAGAACATAACCTAATGGCAATTAAGATTTACGACTAGGTCACATGACTTTTGTCAATGCAATGAAACGCATATCAATAGGACCTGCTGTGCCCCAAGGAGCAAAAGGCAGGGCAAAGGCAATCTCACAGTGGTTGTCCGCGCCCCACCATTGAAATAAGTTGGAATGTGCAGAGTTGTGTTTGACACGCATTTACAACACCTGTTCATCCGCACATAGTCCCCCTTCCTCCCAGGCATGCATTCTCACACAGCCATGCAACCTGGTCACCCTCCCTGTTGCAGTATTCCTGCCTGTCTGAGCTCCAATGTTGGAAGGATATCATGGCACCCTCAACTTGACTGTTACTGGTGGTTCACTGCTCAGGCCCAAGCATTGTCACAAAGGGGAGGTCATATTCTACCCCATTCCCAGGAGCCTTGTTAGTGAGGGCTCTGGCTGGCAGTAAAGAGGGGGCAGCGAGGAAGCTTGGCTGGGGGGCAAGTACACTTGCCTGGCGGGGAGGGGTGAGCTATGTGTAGACACCATCACTCTGCCCTGAATGGTCAAAGTATAGACATACAACTGAGCGCCAAACCACAAAGTGAAAGAGTCCAAAGTGCCTTACTTAGTAATAACTTCATATCAAAAACTGCCAACAAGTTTTGTCACCCCCAAAACTCCCCCTTCATCAGGGCTCAGAAGAGTGGAATAAGGACTTGAATGGACTTAAAGGAAACTTGAAGCAAATGGATCTATATTTGATCTAGTGCAAAACAAACTATTTAGCAGCAACTACTGCTTTCTATTCTTCCCAGCCCTCATAAAGGGAACATTTTATTTATATCATCCGAAATGCTTGGGCTGTCGGTATTATGAACAATTAAAGGCACTTTTTCACTTTGCGGTTTGGTGCCCTTATGTATCGCTATACGTTGAGTAGCTTCCAGGTACCCATTGAGGGAGGCCACTGTGCTGCCTAACCAGAGCCAGTGAGCCCATTTGAACATTTTCTTGCCTTTTGAATCATTGAAGAATTAAAATCTCAGTGCCTCTTCAATGTGCATTCCCGCTGAATGGGCAAAGTGACGGCTTCTCTTTTAAGGTGGTGTAAATTCTTGACAAGTGGGAAGCCGTTCTAAATGGGCAAAATCTCTCCTATGAAATGCGTTTCTCTCTGGATTTTTTCCCCATTTTTATCAAAATATGTTTGAGGTGAGTGATGAGCAGCATTGTAAATTGGCAGAACTGCTGAAATCCATATTTCCCTTGGAAGAAAAAAAAAAAGGCACTCGATTGACCTTTTTTTTTTTGTATGAATAGTCCCCCTAAATTGATGAAAGAAGATTTGTGATTGGTTGCGGTGGGTGGCAGCACGCACGTTGCTTTGTGAGCTGTTATTAAATATACCGGTGTTCCCTGTTGCTAAATTCTGTTATTAAACATACCCAGCTGCCCGAGTGCTCAATCATCATATGACTGTCCCGGCAATAAAAGGTGCTTCTCCACAAAGAGAACGATCCAAACAAGATCAATATTTGTCTACAGAAGGAAGCTACCTAGTGACTGACACAATATCAGAGGATTTACCTGGATGCGTTTCTTCCCTTGTGACCCAAATACCTACTTTCCGTATTATCAACCACTCGGCTTGGGGTTTCATAACCTGAATTTTAAGGCAGTCTATCGATCTCCCTACTGCTTGGTCTATATTGTCCAGGACAAATGTCCCATTTTGAAATTCACCGATTTTTGTAAACGATTCACATGTTACATCTTCATTGGCTTTGATTTTCTTTCTCCCCAGCAGCACATAACCTGATTTCAAGGTATCTCCAGGATGCTCTGAGCTCCCTGTAATGATGTTGATCTGCTTAATGTTGGTCGAATTCATGAAAGTCATTGTAAAATTGTCATCTGCTTTTACATCGATCCCCCAAAAGAAATCGGGACTGGGGAAGCACACATGATGCGGTGTGTGGTCTTGGTAAGCCCTCATACTGGTGGCGCAAGATGCTAGTGGATGGTCTCCGAAGGCTTCCATGACTTCCATGAAGTCTTTGTCTTTCAAATTATTTTCATTGCCCTGAAATGATGAAAAGTGCCCGATGTGTTGGAAGAGGGATGGTTTGTACCTGATTATCTCATGCTGAGCCTTGGATTTGAAGAAAAGATCTAGAAGCCAGTCACACGGCATCTCATCGTAGAAAATCAGAAGGAACCGGGCTAGTTTGGTCAAATCCTCATTGTGGTAAAGTTTCCCGATGTATCCCAAGTTGGAGAAAGTTATGGTGGTCCACGGAGAGCTGTAATCCCTAACGTACGACTTAATCGAGTTGAAGAAGTTCATGGAGCAGGTCACATCGTCCTCTAACATCAGGTAGAACCGAGACAGATTGGCACAGAAGTTTACCAAGAAGGCGTAGTCCACGTTCTGTTTGGAACGGAATTTGACCCGTTCATCTGGGTCGTTATAGTTCCTCTTCAGGCCCTCCAGGGTGGGATAGGCCTTCTTGTAGCTGCTTATCACCATCAGCTGCCCAGCCGCAACCTCTGAAGGAAAATTCTTTCCAAGGTCTTCTGCCACTTCTGTGTTTATGGAGAATTTTTCGTTGGCCAGGTACACGACCACCACTAACTCGCCCAACTCCTCAGGACTGCTGTGGCTGAAGATTGATTGAAGTGTCGTCACAAGATAGTTTTCCTTGTCTCTCTTAACAGAAGATATGCCAATGGAGAGAAATCCTTTACAAAGAACACACAAAAAAAAAAGTGACATTAGTGATTGTTAAAAAATATGTAAATCCAATAACCTAAAGTTTTTATATTTTTAAAAGAGAACTATGGGGGGGGGTAAGTGTTTTTCCCCATAGTTCTCTTAAGGGTCACGGGAGGACATATACTAGCGTCCTCCCGTGATCCAAAGCTCAGTATATCGCGAGCTACAGCACGGGGTATACTGAGACCGCCGCAGCCGGGATGGATCCCGACACTACTGTCTGCATCCACCCACCTGCGTGAGTGACAGCTGGCTCTGCCTATCTAGATGCAGAGCCAGCTGAACCCGCCCCCTCTCCCATGCGTTCCTTAAGTCAGCGCTGGAGGATCGGGGAGGGGGAATCCCTGCAGGGAGCCGTGAGTGACAGACACCACTCTCGGCAGGGACAGGATCGAGAAGTGAGCGAGCACCGGTATGTGTTCGCTCACTTGCCGATCTATTGAGCCGACCTGTGACAGTTTCATTGTCACAGGTCAGCTCGAACTATGAGGCTAAGTGTAATTCGCTCACCTCATAGTTCTCCTTTAAAATCAACTTTCATTAAAGGGCAAGTCCACTTTCCAGGCGAATTTGGAAAAATGTAATTATCCCCTCCAATCTGGCCTCTTCTCCCAGATTGGCCAGGGGTAATTCTATTTTTCCAGACTCGCCTGTGAAAGTGAACTTGCCCTTTAGGGCTTGTCCACACCAAGTGCGGAGCAGATGCAGAGCAGTTACAGAACACATCAAAACTGCATCCAGTGTATTCCAATGGTATTTTGGGCTCTAGTTCAACACCAGAGCTTTCAGTTCCTGAGCATGTGGAAAAACTGCAGCATGCCCTATTTGTTCTGCTCTGGAACGCACCAAAATGCATTAAAACTGCATGCAAACACCCTGGAACGCACTGAAAGCTAATTTTAGGCTAAAGAAAAGCAGCCCGGAACGTGTCAAAAACGCTGCCAAACACACTGCGCTGCATGTGCAGAAATTCATGCAGATCTGGTCTGCATTTGGTGTGAACTCGCCCATTAAGAAGCTACTATGAATGCAAATCCTCTGCTCTATCCTCCTGTTAGCAAGCTCTCTCTGCTATATAGACAGCTCTATGCAATAGAGCCAAATAGTCTCACATTTCTGCCCTTGCGGCTGTGCAGGGGGATTAAGGCTGGGTTCACACCTAGGCGTACGGAATATGCGCGTTTGCCATGACAAACGCGTGTTTCCGAGGGCTACCTGGCTGTATCCCAATGGATACGCACGGCAAATACGCCCCAAAGAAGCTCCTGTACTTCTTTGGGCGTAGGGCGTTTTGCAGCGCGTTCCTACGCGCTGTAAAACGCCCAGGTGGGAACCATGCCCATAGGCAATCATTGGTTTTCACATGATGAGCGTTTTACAGAGCGTAGGAACGCGCTGTAAAACGACAAAGGTGTGAACCAGGCCTAAAAGAAGCCGATATAATGATAGATTTGGCTTCCGTTACTGCTGATTTGCTAAAATATATTTAATGACATTTTAAGCAGCGCCTATCTGGATTGTTCACATTTCCAGAGAATTCAACTGTAATTTATTAGACGGGAACAATAATAGCGGTGTGGGTAACATGCAGTCATTTTTTTGGGCCTTTGCAACACTGGAAAAAAAATAAAAATGATCTGGAAACTGATTTATTGCTGCGGTCATACAAACCGTTTCCTGTGCATTCGTTTCCAGAAATGAGGCATTGTGTGTCCTGATCTTTTTCCGTTTTGATCTTCTGTATATACTACTTGAAGGATCTGTAAAGTCTTACAGTCTACATGCAGAAATAGCTGCAACATCAACATTGCAAAGGCAAAGATCTTGGCTTCCCTACATCAGAATGCCTCTAAATACATTTCTTTGTTTTAATTGGGGTCACATGACCACTAGGTTCCCCTCTTTCACACGAGCCCCCAGGAATAAGGGCAGAGACTTAAAATTATGCTTGGCAGCTTTCCCCGGCACTGCTAATCTCAGTAGGTTCTTCACTCTATGGAGGCCTGGAGGTGTCCTAATAACTGACATCCCTGGAGACCTAAGCCATGTTCTGAATAGTTAGGGGTGGGCCAGGAGGCGTGGCTTCCTGCTAAAATGTACAGGATGCTGTATTTGGTACACGCAGGACGACGGGGCTGGGCGGTGGGCATTGCGGCTAAACTGACTATGGGACATACAGGCTCACTTTGCATCGGCACGGGATCCTGCAACTTCCACATGGAAGCAAAAAGGCCGTGCCAGCACAGATCTGCTTCCAGTCATGGCCAGACTGCAACAAGAAAGAAGGGTGGCAAGCAGGTCATCGGGTATTCCACTACTTGAATTTAAGAAGAAAATGTGTGAATCTTGGGTGAATACATTTCTAAATAGACCCCTATATGTCAAATTGCTTGTGGACACCTGACCATCACACGTATATGAGCTTTGTTGGACAAAAAAACAATGGCCATTAACATGGAATTTGCCTCCCTTTGTGGCTACAACAGCCTCTACTCCTCTGGGAAGGCTTTCTACAAGATTTTGGTAGGTGTCTCTGGGAATTTGTGCCCATTGTAGGGTCAGATGCTGATGTTGGACGAGAAGAACTGGCTCACGATGGGTGTTCCAATTCATACCAAAGGTGTTCAGTAGAGTTGAGGTCAGGACTCTACGCAGGACACTCTAGTTCCTCCACACAAAGCTGGTCAAACCAGGTCATTATGGAGCTGACCTTGTACACAGGGGACAGTCACGGTGGAACAGAAAAGGCTCTTTACCAAACTGTGACCACAAGCCTGGAAGGGCACAATTGTCTAACATGTCTTTGTATGGTGCAGCATTAACAGAGCCTCCCAGTGGTGTAACTAGTGACCTCAGGGCTCCGATGCAAGAATCCATGAAGGCCCCCCCCCCCCCCCCCCCCCATGTTCCCCCCCCCCTGTCCCCACACTCCCTATCTCCCCCTTCGTGTCCGCAGCAGCTCTATTCGGCACTGGGCAGCAGTTCTGTGTGAGGAGGGGGCGGGGATTACACAGCTCCCACTCATTGGCTGCTGCCCGGCTGGATGATGCTTCACGCTGCGCCCGGAACAAGGTGAGGGGAGCAGCGTGAAGCATGTAGGGCCCAGGACAGGAGGAAGAGGTCCCGGGACTGGTAATCAGCGGTCACCAGGGGCCCCTTCCGCTTGTCCTGGGCCCCCTCCAAGTGGTGGAACTCCAGGGCCCGGCCGCGACCTCTGCGACCCTGGTAGTTCCGCCACTGGCAACACTTGAACTCTGTCATGCAGGGGGTGTCCATAATTTTGACCGTACAGGGCATCTTCAGCAGACTATAGTCTCTAAATTTGAACTTTGCAGTATATCACTTGTAATTCTTCAAAAAATAAAAGCAATGGGTTGGAAAAGTCACTGGTGGAGTTGCAGACAAGATTTGCTTACGTTTTGCGCTTGGAGGAGAGCCCAGTAGATGTTTATATGGGATTGGCATGGCAGCTAGCGCATCTTCTTGCACATCAAACAAGCGGACGTCCTGCCGGGAAGGCTTACTTTCCTGAGAAGACGTAAATAGACAATCATTAGAGAAAACCCTCTTTAATTTTCCTGTGCGGCGTTGTACTCCCAGCTAACAGAAGCGTGTCATGTTTATGTCCGTACAGGCGTCTGTCTCAGGCCAGCCTAGAAGTGACAGCTCTCTGTGTTTTATAGAGTAATATTTCAAGTGTTGGGAATAGCGAGTTGAAGGGTTGGGTCTTTATAGCCTGGAAGGGAAGAAAATGTATCAAGCACTGCATCAGTTAAACAAGGAACATGTCCTGGTTTAGCTGTTAGGCCCTGTGTAGGGGAACTTTTTCCCTTGGGCAGATTGGACAAAGGCTGTAGTTAGGCTTCTATCTTACCGTGTTTCCCTGAAAATAAGACACGGTCTTATATTTTTTTTGGCTCAAAAAAACACACTAGGTCTTAGTTTCGGGGTAGATCTTATTGCAACAATCCAAAATGAATGCAAATCCAAATTAAATCATCCAAAATGGCAAAGTTAAGAATAGGGTGATCAGGGCAATCAGCGGTGCCGTACCTTTCCAAGAGAAATTTTGGTAACCAATCTGCTGGCCAGAATGAGCGGAGTGCGCTTTTACTATCGATTCCTCACAGACTGAGTGCATTTGGTATCACTACGCCTGTGACAGGAGCCGCCGCTATAGAGGAAGCATCGGCTTATGCGGCTCTGCTCCCTCCGCTGCCGACTCGCTTGCTCTAGCGTTGGCACCACTGATTCTCTCCAGCGGCTCTTCAAGTTTTCCCTTAGGCCACCACCGGCCCTGGGAATGGTCACAACTAGGTCTTATTTTTCGGGGTAGGTCTTATATTTTAGCAATTCCCAAAAATAGTACTAGGTCTTATTTTCGGGGAAACAGGGTAGTTCCGCTGAAATGTGCAGAGACAAAAATCACTAAGCCAGTTTTAATAAAGATTGTGAAAACCCAACACGTTTCAGTGCCTGCCAAATCGGAACCATTGCTCTCCGTCTGGTAGCAGTGGTCTCACGGCAGAGGTCCAACAAGCCCCCTTTTTGAGTCAGAACTGTAGCTCTGCAATCAGTAAAGCTCATGCGATCGTCTGACTGGAGGGTTCTGGCTCTCATTCAGCAAGGGATGTGTCAGACCTCTGCAGAGACACCTCCTGCTTCCTCAGGGAGAGCAAGGGCTCCTTTTCTACAGGGGACAGGCTTTTCTATTCAGCCCGTGGCTTATTTTAAAGAAAATGTAATGGTAAGACTTTACACACTTGTTGTCTGTAACTCCTGGAATGTATTTACCTAATTTTAAATGGAAAGTTCAATGGGATTTCATAGGACAACTTACTTTTATTGAAGTTGTTCTTTACATTCCCCTTACCTAATTGCAGCCTACCTGGTGAGATCCATACCTTCCTCCATGTTCCCTGATTTTTAGCCCATTCCCGTCGAGATCATGCACATGCATGCCCCGGGCCCCATTCATTCATATGGGTGAGCTGTACTCATGACAGCCTCCAGCCGTCAAGCAGACTACAGCTCATCCATAGGAATGAATGGGGCCGCAGGGTGCACATGGGCGCAGTAGAAGCAGGGCCCGGATGGGACGTTTTCCTTGAGCAGTGCTGCACAGCGGAGAAGCTGAGCGGAAGTCATTTCTACATACACAGCTTTGCGGGAGATGAATTTGGGTTTCTTACCTGCAGGTAGGGATCGGATGGATCAGGACAAATATTTTCAGGCTGAGGTTTGGTTACCAAGATGACGCACGCCGCCAAACATGACGCACACAACACTTTCCACAAGTGAAACCTCCTCATCTTCCAGATTTACTCTCTGCTGCTGCTCTTATCTAAAAGGAAAAAAACAGAACTTTGAATATGTAAAACTAAAAAACCATACAAAATTAAACCTATGGCCTAATAATCTCTGCTCATCAACACAATACAATGTAGTGAAATGCAATGGTTCCCATAGACCTGGAAGCCAGGAGGGTGGTCCAGGCTTCCTGCTTCATCACTGCACCCCTACTGGAAGTGGTAAGGGACAGTTAGAGATGGGAATTCGGGATGCCCCAGGTCTGGGTACCTTTGTGATAGATAGATAGATAGATAGATAGATAGATAGATAGATAGATAGATAGATAGATACACACATACACTCACTGGCCACTATATTAGGTACACCTTGCTAGTACCGGGTTGGACCCCTTTTGTCTTCAGAACTGCTTTAATTCTTCGTGGCATAGATTCAACAAGGTGAAGGAAACATTCCTTATAGAGTTTGGTCCATACTGACATGATGGCATCACACAGTTGCTGCAGATTTGTCGGCTGCACATCCATGATGCGAAGCTCCACCAGCCTGAACCGTTGATAAGTCAGGATGGATCCATGCTTTCATGTTGTTTACATCAAATTCTGACCCGACCATCCATGTCGCAGCAGAAATCGAGACTCATCAAACCAGGCAAAGTTTTGCCAATCTTCTATTGTCCAATTTTGGTGAGCCCTTGCAAACTGTAGACTCAGTTTCCTGTTCTTAGCTGACCGGAGTGGCACCCGGTGTTGTCGTCTGTGGCTGTAGCCCACCTACTTCAAGGTGCGATGTGCTCAGGGCTGGATTTCCCACAAGGCCAACTGAGGCCCGGCCTTGGGGCAGCAGGGAGTAGAGGGGCAGCAGGGAGTAGAGGGGCAGCAGCGGTGTGGAATTCCTATTTGCCGACGCCTGGGACATGCAGTTCCGGGCGCTGGGCGGGTAGTTGTTTTCTACATAGCCCGGCTTTGGGCAAGCAGAGCTAAATGTACAGCGGGGGAAGCCGCCTCTTGTTTTGTACAAGTGATCTCGACGATGTCGCCAAGATCACTTGTATGCAGCCGGCATACAGGGAGGCGCATTGAGGAACCTGGCATTGGGGCAGCAGAGGGTAAATCCGGCCCTGTATGTGTTGTGTGTTCAGAGATGGTATTCTGCATACCTCGGATGTAACGAGTGCTTGTTGGAGTTACTGTTGCCTTTCTATCAGCTTGAACCAGTCTGCCCACTCTCCTCTGACCTCAACAAGCTATTCTTGCCCAGAGAACTGCCGCTCACTATATATTTTTTATTTTTCGGACCATTCTCTGTAAACCCGATCGATGGTTGTACATGAAAATCCCAGTAGATCAGGGGTTGCTAAAAATACTCTGAACCCGACATGGGTGTTGGTGCCAGACGGGCTGGTCTAAGTCCCTTAAATCACCTTTCTTCCCCATTCTGATGCTCGGTTTCAACTTCCGCAAGTCGCCTAAATGTATTGAGTTACTGACATGTGATTTGGCTGATTAGATATTTGTGTTGAAGAGGTGTACCTAATAAAGCGGCCAGTGAGTGTATATTGTGTGTGTGTGTGTGTGTGTGTGTGTGTGTGTGTGTGTGT
>NW_017306278.1:1582599-1583475 GCF_000935625.1 Nanorana parkeri
GTGTAATATATATATATATATATATATATATACACACACACACACACACCCACACGTGTGTGTGTTTGTACTTTTGTGTGCACACCCTAATGCAATAGGCTGCGCACACCTATGGTCCCATGAGATATTGCAAGAGACTTGGCAGACACAGGCATGACTCCCTGAGCCAGAGGGATGATGGCATTTGTAGTTTCAGCACACCTGGAGTGCTGAGGTTGCCTACCCCTGCTGTAGGTGTTGTAAATGTCCAGCCAAAAGATAGGAAACCGCTCTGACTATAACATTCCATTCCTGAAGAAAATGCTGGTTCTAGATCCCTTCACATCTACAAGTCTAGGATTGTGTGCCTTTTTTAAACCTCCTGCACTACGTCCCTGTATATTTGACATTACACAACAGCATCGCAGACTGCAAAATGCAGATTTTCCGTTTATATAGTTACATAGCTCACTATGGAGAATACTGCATTTTGTCATTTAATAACTCACCTAGTCCAATATCAGCAGAACACCCGCGCAGGCACATTCACCGACTATCTCACACTGACAGGCTGAGTTTAATAGCCGTACCAATCCCTTTAGAATCCGCTGGATAAGAAGTGTAATTTGGAAGATCACTTCCTTTTGAGTCATAACTCCAGGTAATTTCACTATCCAGCATTTCGCAATGGGAGGGATATTAATGACTTATAATTATGAGGTTTTGTTTGTTTCACCTTCAACTGTGCATGGTTGTGCAATATTTGTCTAAATATAAATTGTATGTATATATGTATGTATGTGTGTATATATATGTGTGTGTGTGTATATATATATATATACACACACACACACACACACACACACACACACACAGCGACTCGCAGAGGAGGACTGC
>NW_017306278.1:1584139-1594148 GCF_000935625.1 Nanorana parkeri
TCCTTTTACTCTCCCAACCAGTAAATTTATTTTTTATTGCAGGAAATTATCAGCAGATCATAATATTTAACAATTTGAAACTAGCAGCTTAATCTAACACTTTATCAGTCACCTTGTCATAATCTTGTTCTGTATTCTGTACAGAGACGGATACAGTCCAAGAATCATTTGTTTCTATTTGGATTAAAGTGACACTAAACTCCAGGAGGTAAATCTTAAAAACCCATTCAAGTCCCTTTTAAATATGAACAACAATGTATCTTATTTGTCGGCTGTAGATCCTCCAATCATCTCTGAATTGGCGCTGACACTGTCCTCCTTCTGGAGGGGGGCTATGTCTGTTCCCCATGGTCCCTGTGTGTGTTGTAAAGTAGTCACCGCTCCAAGCTCATCCCCACCCCCCGGGATGGACTACAATCTCACGTTTAGTTTACTAATTTGTATTGAAATCACAGTCTATCATGGGAGCGATCTTGGAGCAGTGACTACTTTATAACACACACAGGGACCATGGGGGAACAGACGTAGCCCCCCCTCTAGAAGGAAGGACAGTGTCGGCACCAATTTCAGAGATGATTGGAGGATCTACAGCTAAATGATGCAGAGAAAAAGATACATTTTTGTTAATGGTTAGGCCCGGTTCACACCTGGGCGTGTTGTAGCGCGTTCGTACGCTCTGCAAAATGCTCAAACACCGAAATCCCATTATTTCCTATGGGTAGGGGTCACACCTGGGCGTATTACAGGCCGTATGAACGCGCTACAAAACGGCCAACGCCCAAAGTACAGGAGCTTTTTTGGGGCGTATTTGCCGCGCGTATCCATTGGGATACAGCCAGGTAGCCCTCGGAAACGCGCGTTTGTGGCACATTTTTTTACCGCAAATCGCTGTAAAAACGAGTGGCACGGAACGCGCGACAAACGCGCATATTCGGTAAGCCTATGTGTGAACCCAGCGTTAGGGTACCTGAATGCATTTTTAAGATTTAGCGCCTGAGTTTAGTGTCACTTACTTTAAGCTCTTTGCTCCTGTTGGCCAAGAGTCTTGTTTATCCTGACCCTCCCCACCCTCCAAGTTCAATGACAGGAGTGTCTTCTCTACATAAACGTGCACATTATCTTTTTGCTTTGAATGTCAGAAGCACTTCTTATCGCACACAGAGATTGTCCAACTATCTGAAAGATCTCCATGCGACTTTGAACTTAGGGATGGTAGGAGCTAACTGTGCCAGCACAGGTTTAGTTCATCAGGTGAGTTGCAAAGAAAACACAAATCAGAAACGGGTAAACAGGGACAGAACCATGCTGGCGTAATTGGAGGTTCACAGGGAAACGATCAGAATCATGCTGGCATAATCAGAGATTCGCAGGGACAGAATTGGAACCATGCTGGCAGAATCAGAAATTCATAGGGACAGAATGAGGACCATTCTGGCAGAATCAGGAGAGTCACATGGGCAGAATCAGAACCATACTGGCACAATCAGAATTAGATTCAAAGAGACAGAAATAGTCTTGGGGGGGGCGGTGTAAGAGAGAATCAGAGCTGCGCTGACACGACTAGCAACAGCCCCCAAAATTATAAGAAATGAAATTGGAACTAGAAAGAGTGCAGAGAAGGGCAGCTAACTTAATAACAAGCATGGGGGACCTCCACTATGAGAAAAGATTGATTAAACTTTATATACCCCAGGGGAAAGAAGGCTAAAAGGGGCATTTTGTTTGTGTGTGTGAGTTTACAATTTTCGTGTTCGATTAATAAAAAAATGTTTTTTAATCGATTATAACGCACATACAGATCCAACTACATTCACCTATACACATACAGCACAGCAATGAAGTAATAAAATGAACTAGGATCACACTAATCCAGCACGTTATTAATCTCACGTGCCCCATTCAATATGGCCGCCGCTTGAGTGGGGCAACTCAGAATAATAAAGTGCTGGATTAGTGTGATCCTAGTTCATTGTATGACTTCATTGCTGTGCTGTATGTGTATAGGCAAATGCCTTGGCTGGCGCTCGTGCAGAAAGTTTCTTGGGCAAACTCACCGGCCCAAGTGGCACCGTCGTCCAACAAAGGGGGGAAGGAGTCCGGTGACGTCACGGACATCAACGTCACCGGACTTCTCCCCCCTTCCCTTCGTTAGCCAACTTGGCGAAGGGGGGAGGAGTCCGGTGACGTCCATGTCCGTGACGTCACCGGATCGCGGACGTGACTCCCGGAAAGCCGGCGGAGAGGTGAGTGTTTTCATTAGCGATCAAAATAATTTTTAATCGATCAAAAAGTTTAACTATTAATCGAGAAATTAATCTTTAATTTCCACAGCACAGTTTAACTATTAATCGAGAAATTAATCTTTAATTTCCACACACACACACACACACACACACACAAGTTTCTTGCAAAGCGAAGAACAGGGTTTAGCCATGGAAACCTAAATACAAACTGATATACACTGTACATTGCCTGGCCAAAAAAAGTCACCGCCTGGATTTAGCTAAGCAAATAGGTCAGAACCCTTCATTGGATAACTAGTTACTATGTCACTATTATGTAAAGTAGTTGCAGTAGTAAAACATTTCATCTGGCAACAAGTTATTTAACCCTAACTCATGCAGTGACAAGCTTCTCATTTCTTACACAACCATGTCAGGAGACATATCCTGCGCTTGTGGAAAAGATGAAACTCATCTGTTTCAGAAGGGTCATATTATTGGCCTGCATCAAGCAAAGAAAACAACTACTAAGGAAATTGCTAAAACTACTAAAATTGGGTTAGGACTGGCCAATGCAGTATTAAAACCTGGAAGGATCGTGGTGAACCATCATCTTTGAGGAAGAAATGTGGTTAAAAAAAATCTTGAATGATCGAGATCAATTAAAAGTTCACTGAAATCGAACCATAAAAATTAAAACGGTAGAACTCACGGCTATGTTTATTAGGAAAGTAAAAGCATTTCTACACACACAATGTGGAGACACAAGGGATTGGGATTAAACAGTTGTGTGGCCTTAAGAAAACGGCTCATCAGTGAGGCAAAAAAAAGGTTTCAATTTGCTAGGAAGCATAAAGATTGGACTCTGGCGCAACGGAAAAAGGTCATGTGGTCTGAAGAGTCCAGATTTACCCTGTGCCAGAGTGATGGGCACACCAGGGTAAGAAGAGAGCTGGATGAAGTGATGACTTTGGGGGCAGTGTTATAATCTGGGGTTGCTTCAGTTGGTCAGGTCTGGGTTCAGTAGCGTTATGTCCCCAAAAAATTAGGTCAGCTGCCTCCCTGAATGATCAGGTTTTTCCATCAATGGATTTTTTTTTTCAATGGGGGGAGGGGGCGGCAGTAGCCCCTATCTTAATTTTGGTTGCCCCTGTCTGCCTGACATCTTGTGTCCGGGTTCCTGCTGCCATGAAACCCAGACTGTCCGGGTGAATTCTGGACAGGTGGCAACCCTAGTGCCAAGGTTGCCTAACCCTGCTTTAGTCATCCGTTCCTATCTTTTAAGTGGCTTCACTTCTTCCTGTACAGTGCTAGTTATTATAGTACATACACCAATATTGTGTTGCCGTCACCTTCTCGGACATCGGTAGACTTCACAAATCCTTGTGCATATAAAACCAGACACGTGTAGGGTGCCCAGAATCTAGACAAGGACAGTCCTGTATACTCTGTATGCATTCTAGAAGTAAGTCCTATATGCAGGGAAAACAACATTTATATTTTGCAAAACATCTTAAGTTCCTTTTTAACCACAGCAAAAGCAGAACTGACACGTTCCACAGCCATTTACCCAAATCTTAGACTGCCCGCAGTTTGCAGCTTCTCTTTTTCGCTCCTATTTTTGTCTAGCATTCTCTCACGTCTGCCTCATGTTTCCTGCGTAGAGACGCACGCATTCTAGACATTCAAAAAGGTTTTCAATATTCGGAAAACACCCACTGCTAATTAACGCTGAAGTTTAATCTGCTTATGCTTTCCCTTCCCTGGCTCTGCCCCCCCTCATCAACATGTTGATAACATTTTTAAATAAAACCTTTCCATTTTCATGACATGCCTTCTTTGTTTTACATAGAGACATCATCACTGGGTGTCTTTGTGCTTCTCGATGCAGTGCAGGCAGACCGTGGGTGGTGGGAGTTGCCGGCAGGGTGCTGTCCATAGCTTCCTGTAAACCCCACAGAACCCTGCCTCAGTGTTCTCCTCAAGAGCCCTCAGCCCTGATGCAAGCATCGGGCTGGGTTTTTGGAGGAATTATGCAAATATCAAAATGCCTTGATGGGTGGGTGTCAGTGTGGAGCAGTAGGCGTTCCTAGGCGGGCTGTGTTTTGCATGCAGACTGCCCACATGTGACGCCGAGCCTCCATGATTGAATTAACTAAAATCCTATTAATGGGGTGAAGCAGGGACAGTTAAGCTGGGGAGTGATGATAAAATAGATGATGCTGGACGTCCTCCAGGCAGGAAATGAGGCGGAGCTCTATCTGACTTGCTGCAGCTTCTAATGCACATTATAAGAAGCTGGCAGTGTGCAGTGATATCAGAGGAAGCCGTTTTCAGTCCAGGAGAGGAGCCGGTACAACTGTCCAAGACTGCAGGGAAGGCCGAAGATCAGCTTTAAAAGGCGTTCTTCCGCACACTCCCGCGTCCTCCTTCTTCCGCACACTCCCGCGTCCTTCTTCCGCACACTCCCGCGTCCTTCTTCCGCACACTCCCGTGTCCGCCTCCTGCCGCACTCTCCCGTGTCCTTCTTCTGCACTCTCCCGTGTCCTCCTTCTTCCGCACTCTCCCGTGTCCTCCTTCTTCCGCACACTCCCGTGTCCTCCTTCTTCCGCACACTCCCTTGCCCTTCGTCCACACTCTCCTGCGTCCTTCCTCCGCACACTCCTGTGTCCTTCCTCCGTGTTATTGCAAGGAGCCCTCCTAATTCTTATCTTGGACTAAATGATTATCAAAGTTGTAGAGGTCTGAGATGGGGAGAGTCTTAGTAGTTTAATAAAAGTTAATGGGTAGGGCTGACACCTCTCAGTCAACAAAAGAACAAAGAATATAGTGTGTGTGGTCAGCAACAGGAATTAGGAGGCGAGTGCATTTCTGATGATTAATGGGAATTTTTTCTCTACTTGCAAAGATTGCAAAAGAAAAAGGAAATCAATGCACGGAAGTGTGTGTGTGTGTGTGTGTGTGTGTGTGTGTGTGTGTGTGTGTGTGTGTGTGTGTGTGTGTGTGTGTGTGTGTGTGTGTGCGCGTCTCTCTGAGATGCACTGCCTTTTCTATTTTTTTTTACATTTGCCTTGAAATAGATTTAAACAGTAGCTGGACACCAGTCGTTTACTGAAGCACTGTGCACTGTAAATGATTGCCAGGATTCCTTTAATCCATCTTAACCTTTTATTTCTGTAGACGTTCCACCACTTCCTGTCTACATGTGCTTCCTCCAGCATCAGCTGGGAGGACTAGACTGAGTTCATGATATTTATAGTGGAGGCCCTCTTGTGGTCTCCACCAGGGGCATAGGTATGGGGGTGCCAACGTAGGAGCACAACTGTTGTCACCCCACTACAGGAAGTACTGAACAAGGACCTCCATGGCAGGATCATTAGGTCACTGAGTGTTTCGATGAAAGCTAAAAATTTAAAAACAAAAATGAAAAACTCTTGTAATTATATTAACATTTTTAAGCTTATCTGGGATTTTGCTGGTTGGGTTCAGCTTGAGAATTCTGTGACACTTTGTTCACTTCAACACAAAGGAGAAAGTTGCACTTCTTGGTCATTGGTGACACTGTCACAGAAGGATGCTTCTTCCACATGGTGGTGGTAAGGTGATAATAGGGTCCTCCGTATTGTCTCCGCCCCCTCCTGTAATAAAGACCGCTCACTGCTCCTCTCTCTTTGTGCACGGTGACTGGTCTTGTCTCCCCCCCCCCCTCACGTAATAAAGGCCGCTCACTGCGTCTCTCTCTCTTTGTGCAGGATGACCGGTCTGGTCTCCGCCCCTTCCTGTAATAAAGACTGGCCAATGCTTCTGTTTTTTCACTTTTTTAAAATTTTAGCTTATTTAAATTGTATTTTTTAAACTTTAGTATTTTTAATTTTTGTTTATTTAACTTTAACTTTATTTTAATTTATTTATTTTTACTTTATTGCTGGGAGCAATAGCCAGCCTGCTATTGGATATTTCAAATTGCAATAGCCAATAACAGGCTGGCTATTGCACACTGTCAATCAGCAGAGGAGGGACCTGAAGGAGAAAGTTCTCCATCAGGTCCTCCTCTGCTGATTAACAGCAGGCAGTGGGCGGGTGCAATAGCCAGCCTGTATTGGCTATTGCAATTTAAAAAGAGCCAATAGCAGGCTGGCTATCGCTGCCATCTGCTGGAATGGAGACGATCGCGGCTGAGAGCAGAAGAGCGGTGAGACGAGGGCACAGGGGATGAAAACGCAGATTGTCAGAGGTTTCTCCTTTCAGTCTGTAATCAGCGGTCTGTCCCCTCTGACACAGATCGCTGCAGCCGATTACAGCCTGTAAGGAGAAATCTCTGACAGTCTGCAGCGGGGAGTTATCTACAGCTCCCTTTGGAGGTGACAGGAGTCCCTAATGCTGCGGTCTGCAGACAGCATTAGGAGCCCTTTCACATTCAAGCGTGCATCATGATGAGATGTTCGGCAGCTGCGATGCACGCTTGGATGTGACAGGGCTCCTAATGCTGTCTGCACACAGCAGCGTTAAGGTCCCCGTCACTTCAAAACCAATAGATGAGGCTGCCGAATTCTGTGCAGCCCAGCATGCCTGACTGTTTTGGGGGCGGCATTTTTGCCCCCCCAGAAAGTTCCTCCCAAGGCAAACGCCTTGTTTGCCTCGCGGCAGATACGCCCCCGGGCTTACAGATAGTACATTTATGAGCTGGTATCATATGACAGATGTCTTGTTGCCCTTTGAAACCTCTTTGGGAAACCAGCCAGGGCTGCAATGTGTTCGACAGCTAGAAAGGTAGTGATGCAAATTGCTTCCTATTTCATTAGTCACTTCCTGTGCGGGAGATGCAACTTCTGCTCAGGAAGCCAATTCCAATCGATAAGAAGAAGCTGTGTTTTACCTCAACTACGGGCATGGGTAAAAAACCATTACACCGGGCTATAATATAATCCCTTTTAGATTGTAAGCTCTCAGGATCAGAGCCCTCCTTATCTTATTGTAACTGTGCAGCACTTTACCATATAAAAAAGGTAGACGGTACAAACAGCTGGCGCTATATAAATCCTGTATATAATAATTGTTGATGATGAATAATAAATAATAGCAATGGTGATGAATAATTAGGGGCAGATCTCCATTCCACTATCTCCATGACTAAGCCCATGATTTGGTGAAAGATGTTAGGGACCGGACCTCGGGCAGGACTCCATGTCGCTGACTAATCTTCAATAAACTGATTCTGCGTGGAACAGTATGCGCCTGGATTCTTCCTTTACTCTATACCCGTTTCATTGGAGCGAGGACACATTTCTGCCGGCAAACACCTGGCTATCTACCCCCTGCTAAAGCCATGGAGGAGCTGTGCTTTAGTCCTATGCCTTGGTGTCCACTATATGTTTACATGTGTGTGTGTGCATGCTGAGTAAATGGCTTCCATTCCCCACCTCTCTCTGCCAATCCCTCTAATGGCTTCCATTCCCCACCTCTCTCTGCCAATCCCTCCACTGGCTTCCATCCGCCACCCCTCTCTTCCAATCCCTTCTCTGGCTTCAATCCCCTTCCCCTCTCTGCCAATCTCTCCACTGGCTTCTGCTGGCCCACCGAATAAAAATTCAAAATAATAGCAACAACATACAAAGCCATTCACAACTTTGCCCCAAGCTACATCACCCACCTCATCTCAATATCACCTAAACCATTCCTCTTCACTCCTCCCAGTACCTCCTGCTCTCTAGCTCCCTCGCTGCCACCTCCTATGTTCACCTCCAGGACTTTTCTAGAACTCCCTACCCCAATACGTCCAGCTATTTCCTTCTCTGTCAGCCATTCGGGGATTCCTAAAAACTCATCTCTTCAGGGGAGCCCCTCCCACCTCTACCCAACAACTGAACATTTACTTTTCCCATCAACGTCACCTCTCACAGGTATTACCTTTTTGTATCAATATGCCCCCTTCCTTTTTATATGATAAGCTCTTAAGAGCAGGACTCTCCTAACCTACTTGTTTTGTACTGTCTCCCTTTATAATGTAAAGCGCTGACACAAACTGTTGGCGCTAATCTAAATCCTGAATAATAATAATAATAATAATAATAATAATAATAATAATAATAATAATAGATATTCAACTTTTGGCTTTAAACCAAGTGACAGTTCCCATACAGAAATAACACTGAAAAACTACTTTCCCACATGATGCATAAAAAAGTAAAAATAACCAGCAAACAACTGCAAGAATTACTAAAAGTTTAATCATTTACCAATGTCTTACGACGGAAGGCTGTGGGAGTGTCACCCATGCATCATATATATATTATAATATATCATTAATAATCAATACTGACGTGTATACAGCGCGGGGTTGGGAAATAAACATCAAAGTGCAGATAAAAAGAATGTTATATTGTGTTCTCATACATAAGGAAAAAGATTAGATTGTATCATACATAAGCAAGAACATTATATTGTCAAACCAATTAAAGGAGGAGAAGTATGAGGTGAGTGCTTCTCACTCACCTCATAGTTCTAGCCGACCTGTGACAATGAGACTGTCACAGGTCGGCTCAGTAGATCGGGAGGTGAGCGAACACATACCGGCGTTCACTCACTTCTCGATCCTGTCACAGCTCTCTGCCGTGACAGGGGAGGGGCTGGATTCCCCCCTCCGATCTGCCAGCGCTGACTGGCGGAACGGATGGGGGAGGGGGAGGGTACAGCTGGATCTGCCTCTAGATGGGCAGAGCCAGCTGTCACTCACGCAGCTGGGCTGATCTCGACATCGATGTCGGGATCCGCTGCGGCATCTCAGTATATAGTGAGCTGTAGCTCGTGGTATACTGAGCTTAGGGTGACGGGAGGATGCTAGTTTGTGTCCTCCTGTTACCCTAAGGAGAACTATGGGGAAAACCCCCTGACCATAGTTCTCCTTTAATTTTCAGAGGATCCCCTGAGCCCGGAATGCATATGTTATGACAGCCTTCAACTTGGAAGTCCGAGCTTTTCCACACCTGCAAAGTGCCCAATTGACCAATAGCGAATCATACAAGGGGGTGGAGGGTTGCAGCTTTGGATTCCCCCAGCTGATATTTGCATTCAGATTTCCTGGCAGGACTGAAATATGTACACATACTACCCAACACAAATCTAGATACTTTTAGGTTCTTTCTCCTGTCACTTGGATAACTTTTATCTGTAGTTGACTCCGGCCAATGCAACCAGTCTGAGGATTGGTAATGGCAAACAGTGTGGAGGTTCACTCCCAACTGATCAGGGATATCTCTGCAGCCAGCTTGTGATTGCCCCCCCCACACAAAAGACACGATACCCTGATCTGTCCGCGTACTCCAGGTGTATTAAAATTTTTAGAGGCCGTAGCAGGTAGTAAAACCATCATATTAAAACCGCTGCTTATCAGATGCCATAAAACATACCCCGAGCTGTGGGACTCAATGTTATGCAATAGTCCAGGGTCAATGCTTTCATATGGATTTTTTAAATGTTCTCCACTTTATGGCAACCATAAATGGACCCGATGGTACAGGACCCCCCTCCATCCTTACCAAACTCTCTTTTCACAACAAAGCAACAATTGTTGGTGTTTTAATTCCTATATGAGAACATCATTGCATATTTTCTGGGAGTGCTTTCATTCTGGTGGCATGTTACACATTTGATAACACAACTTACGGTCTTCTCATTGGCCAAAAACCTCTCAACAGTCCTTCTGAACCTGACACCGTGGCCAGGAAAAGATATAGGAAATTGCTGCCGATTCATTTGCTGAATGACATATATTCCATGTAATTGGAAGC
>NW_017306278.1:1594323-1596821 GCF_000935625.1 Nanorana parkeri
CCAAAACCCCCCCCCCCCCCCCCCCCACACACACACATTAAGCCAGGGGTTTGCCAGGGTGAATGTTTGCCATACTCTTTGTAGCAATTTCAACACGCCAAAGAGTATTTACAAAAGTTATAAGATGCTATCATATATAGAGTACTAGCTAAGAATACACTCCCCCTCTCTGGCTCCCCACCTTAAAGAAAGTACTTTTCAATGGATATACCTGAAATCAATCATTTAGAGGGAATGTCCACATACAATTTGGTTATACAGTGTAATCCAGTCTTCATAATGATCACATTATCCAAATAGTTGAAATATAAACATTTCCAAGTCTTTCACAACTTTTGTGTTTTTAGTATCGGTGCATAACTCTCAACAGCCACCCATTAGGAGGGATTGTCCTTCCTTAGTTGTACCTCATGTTGGTCTGCTTTGTATGGATTTTACTACCAAATATGTTTTGCGACACTAAGGGGCTGATTTTATAAATCTTCTGCCCAGGATATAGCTGGATAAATGCCGTTCACATGGCGCTACTGCCACTAGATCACGTTTGAGGAACATAGGAATTTCTTATGCTCCTCGGTTCCATCATTGGCATTCCTTTTGTGACTATTCCATTTTAATGCATATATAACACTTTCGATTCACGTATTGATTGTGTGAACAAAACTACATTAAAAGCTAGAAATAAATGTTTGCCCATTGCTTTAGGCTATATACCTGTCATAGCTTACATTCCATGCATAGTGTTAGTTGTCAGAGTGCCGGGACAAGGTCCTTTTATCTTTTTTTAAGATGGAAAAAAGGCCAAAGTGTGACTCTGTATGCAGCGGTGTATTTAACTTTGCTGCTGCCCTAGGCAAGGCAGCAACGCCCCCCCCCCCGGACTAACCGGCCGATTCATGGACAGCATTGCCCCTCCCCCCCATGTATAAATATTTCTACATCTGAGAACCTTCACAGATATATATTGTACAGATGTCCTTCCCTGCAAACAATGTAAAGGCTTTATGTAGATGCATACATGGTATTTGCAGTGGGATCAGGGGTCAGGCTGGTAGCTGGCTGGCAGAGACTGGGCTTCCTGGGCAGAGGCAGCCGCAAACAGAGAGTAGCTAAGCTTCTAAAAATCCAAAGATCCAGGGCAGGTCCTCAGTGCACCTAGGCTGGTCATAGACTGCTCAGTAATATCGAGAACTGTTCACGGACATATGCTTGCAGTTTGTGTTTTCTCTGTTGCAGGATAGAAGTTTTCTACTGACTATGAATTGAGCAGTGAACTAGCTCAGCAGCATAATGCTGGGCACACACCTTACAACCATCTCAAGACTTTTGTCTTGCGAGGGTTGTAAAGTAATTAAAAAAACGTACGATCTGCCTATCTAGACATGCAGATCTTACTTGCGATGATCGCAAGCCCGCCCCCCTGAGGCGGGCTTGCGCACAATGGGCCGTCCGGCTTTTATCTTACGAACATGCTACACACCCGCTGAAAATCGTACGATTCTCGGCGGGTTTTCGAACATGTTCGTAAGATAAAAGTCGTGCGACCTTACAGTAGTAGAGGTAGCACGGCTTCCACACACACACACACACACCTTACGATAATCGTACGATCACGGGATTTCCCGCGATTATTGCAGAAATAATAAGTACACCCTATCGATGTTGTTGACCTTTTTCAACATTTTTGAACAACCATTAGATCTTAGTTCAGACTCTACAAGTAAAAGGTGATATGCTTGAGCAATTGACATTGTTTATTCATCTTCAGGATCTAAATGTATGAAAATAAGGATTTGCCACATGGAAAAAGTAAGTACATCCTGACATTGAACACAAAAAAATCATAAATTACCAACGACTGCTGAGGCACTATGAATTTTCCTGTCGCATACCTGATGGAGGCCGAGCGATACGGGGGCTTCCCTTGCACCTCTTGTCCAGCAATCTCTGTTGAGACCAGGGTAAGCAGGAGCGAAGGTCAAACGCAGCTGGGCAATGCAGGTATACAGGGAGTAAGCCAGGAACAAAGTTGTGAAGCAAGGCATGATCAAGCACAGCCAGGCTGACAAAGTACAAAACAGCAACCAGGAAGCTTAGTTAGGATACGAAGCCAGACTCAGCCGCCAGGGGATCGCAGAGAAGCGGTCAGGTCACAGGAAGCTGACAACCACTCGGCAACTTCCCTTGATGAAACTCTGGTTTAAATAGGCAGTCCTTGCTTAATTATGCTCATGCACCTGTGCATTAACCATGTAATCCCAGGCCTAAATGTGTAGGCCTATCAACTTGAGCAATGTCTATGCACATTTGTCCGGGTATAGGTGTGTGCTTGACCATGTGCACTCACAGGTCTTTGAGCACAGCCACACACCCGATTTTTCTGACATCTGCATTATATCAAAGTGTGTGTTTGAGAGATTGTGATGCCATTTGCAGGGCCGGATTTACTCTCTCTGCCGCCCCAAGGCCAAGTTCCACAATACGCCCCCCCCCCCCCC
>NW_017306278.1:1596834-1601478 GCF_000935625.1 Nanorana parkeri
GTCTCGAGTCCCACAACTGCGCCCCCCCCCCCCGAGATGGGGGGGGGGCGTATTGTAGAACCTGGCCTAGGGTCGGGGCTAGTTTCAATTTTTTTTTTACTGTTTCTTTATTTTTATCACTTTTTATTCAATTATTTCTTCTTCTTATTTTTTTTCATTTTTTGCTATCACACAGGAGATAACAATCCCCTGTGTAATAGCAAGGTAGACGGCTACTTCCTCCGGCGTCAATCCACATTAACAGGGCCTGGGTGGCTTTGTGGAAAATCCGGGCCTGGTCATTTGTGTAAAAGAAAATAAATGGATCCTTTACCATAATGATCCAAAGCACACTAACAAATACACCAAGAAATGGCTCAGAAAGAAGAAATTAGGGTTTATGGAATGGCCTAATCAAAGTCCCGATTTAAAGCCCATTGAAACGTGGTGGGAGAATTTGAAATGAGCAGTTCATGTATGGAACAGGGGCATCCCAAAGTCGGGTGTCACCCTGAGCGGAGACCAGGTGACACCCCGTAGTGATGTCATCGCGCGCGTGCGGTCATCTAATTGACACCTGCCGGCGGCCATCTTGGTGCCGGCGGCCGGCAGAGAGAGGACTGGACGTTCACATGGTGGGATGAGGTATGCTGCCGGGTCCCCTCCTCTCTCCTGACACTGTCGGGCTCCCAATCCATGACCGAGCGCCCGACTTTTTAGAGGGGGAGACACCAACATGACTGTCAGTGTCACCCCTCCAATGATGTCACCCGGATGCGGGCCGCACCCCCCTTGTGACGCCACTGGCATGGAAGCCCACGTAGATCGTGAAAATAATAGAATTTTGCATGGAGTAGTGGTAAATAAATAAATCCAGAGTTGATGTCAGAGACTGGTGGGACGTTAATGCCTACAGGAAGTTATTGCTGCTAAGGATGCAAAACCAGCTTCTAAACACAAGGGGTGTACTTACTTTTCCATAGTACACCATTACATTAGTTGATATTGTTGTTAGATGATTTAAAAGGCAAATTTTCCTTCTGTTTGAATTTAAATATTTCACGTTTACCCGGAGGCAATGTTTGAATAAAGTTCTAATGTTTGCCTGTTCAAATATGTGGAAAACAATTTCCATGGAGTGTACTTCTTTATTTCACATGACTGTATGCCTCAAGTACTTTAGTAGCTATGTTGGCTTGTTATGTTTAATGAGTGCGGTTCTTATCATGGCTAGATAAATGCATTTTATGGCACCATAAAACTTCGCAAACCATATTTTTATACGGAATGCATTTACAATTAGTAACTGCCTTAGCCAGAAAGACAATTAATCAGCTGTTACACAGTTGTTTACTATGTCGTTGCTGGGAGGGCAGTTATCAGTCGATACCTTCAGACGTCATCTGTTCTTCTTTTCCTGAGTACATGATGTGTTCCCAAGATTGTTTGCCCTTATTGTGCCTGCACATGCAACCACCCTCTAAACCAGGGGTCTCAAACCTCCGGCCCTCCAGCTGTGGTGGAGCTACAAATCCCATGAGGCATTGGAAGATTCTCACAGCCACAGACATGACTCCCGAAGAGAGATGCATCATGGGATTTGTAGTTTCACCACAGCTGGAGGGCCGGAGGTTTGCTACCCCTGCTCTAAACCCTTGGTTCTCAACTGGTGGGTCGTGACCCAAAAGTGGGTCGCGACCCTGTGTTCAGTGGGTCGCCACATGCCTTCCACTTTTCTAGGTGAGAGGCTCCTCAGCCTCCCAGCTAGCGCAGCACTGTCAGTTCTTGCGCCAAGCAGCCATTCAAAATATGCTGCCCGGTGCAGAGTGTCAACTTGAGGTGGGGTAGGCTTGGGGGTATGGCCGCTAGGGAGCTCCATCCATATGTGCATTGCTTACAGCTCCCTCGCGTGTCCAGCAGAGGTGCCTGGACCGGAGTGACGTCACATTCTGGCTCCCGGCGCCTCTACGGGCGTGCATGGGAGCTGTATAAGCAATGCACATTGCTGGATGAAACTCCCTCACAGCTAGGGTTGCCACCTCTCCGGGATTCATCCGGACAGACCGGGTTTTGAATGCCATGTCCGGGTTTCATGGCAGCTAAAACACGGACAAAAGATGTCAGGCAGACGGGGGCAACCAAAATTAAGATAGGGGCTACTGGCCCCCCATTGAAAATAGTCTCAACTGTGACATCTACATATTAATAGGCGGCACTATTTACATATGAATAAGCCGTGACTTATTCGCCCAAAAACATTTCCGTGCGTCGCTAGAGTGTTCGGGTCTCGCTGGAAGAAAAGGTGGCAACCCTACTCACAGCACAGCACCCCACACTGGATCCCAGGTTAAATATCTACTCCAGTTCTCTTAAGGTAGGGAAACTGGGTGGACCTTAAAAAAAAGAAAACATTTTTTTTTGGGAGTGTATAAGTGTGTGTGAGAATGTGTCTGTGGTTGTGCGTGTCTGTCAATGTTTTTGAGGGTCTGTTGACAATAGTACAGTGCTTTCTGGTGTGGGAGGTGCGTTCCATTGCCATTCATTTGAATGGCACCCCAAACAAACCTCCCACTCAGTTCAATCGCCTGCTCCGTAACGCGCAGTACTGCAATGCCATGCGTTCCATTGCAGTGCGACTTGGGTCCCGACTTAATGACCGAGGACAAATGTGGGTCCTGAAGTTACACAAGTTGAGAACTACTGCTCTAAACCATATGTCAGCTTCAGAATATATGCACAGGATAGCCTTGTGGAACTATATGTCAGCTCCAGAGCAGGAATGGATTTACTCTCTCTGCTGCCCCAATGCCAGGTTCCTCAATGCCCCCCCCCCCCGTATAGAGGCTGACATTGCCGAGATCACTTGTACAAAACAAGCGGCGGCTTCCCCGCTGTGCATTTAGCTCTGCTTGTCCAAAGCCGGGCTAAATGTAGAAAACAACTACCCGACCGGCGCCCGGAACTGCATGTCCCGTGCATTGAGAGATGGGAATTCCACACCCCTGTTACCCCTCTACTCCCTGCTGCCCCGAGGCCGGGGCTTGGTTGGCCTTGTGGGAAATCCGACTCTGCTCCAGGGTACGCTACAGTGCTTCATAGTCTGAGGGCTAGAGTGATCCATGTCTGCGGACTCTGAAGTCCATTTTGGAGATCATTCTTGAGTTACTGGGTTTTGATTCTATTGGAGGGTGAAGTGCTGGGATAGGAATCAAGAGACATAAATGTGAGGTTTGTTAATTTGTTCCTAGCTAGGGTTATGCACTAACATTCGATACAGCTGAAGCTCTGTTAGGTAAAATGGTTGGTACGCATGCTTGGATTTATTATTACTGGTGGCACATGGCTAATCAACATTTACCAAGATCAGATATTTCTACATATTTATCCTCCCTTCCGATTATTAAACCACTATACCACCAATGTGATCTGATATTTGGACATGAACATAACACAATGCTGTTACTCTCTATGCCTAAAACACTACACTTCCAGCATGGCCGACCTCTGGACATGCTCCTAATACAATCCCATCATACTGTTTACATAGAACACTACAACCCCCAACATGACCGACCACTGGACATGATCATAATACAATTCTATTACACTCTATACATAGAACACTACAACCCTTAACATGACCGACCACTGGACATGATCATAATACAATTCTATTACACTCTATACATAGAACACTACAACCCCCAACATAACTGACCACTGGACATGATCATAATACATTACACCTCCAATTACATGCAATCACAATGTGTTTCTATAATACCCTATACATAGAATAGTATGCCTACAATATGAACCAAACCCAAAACCCCACACCATGGCAATCAGCATTGTTTTACGATTTGTTTTGTTCACTTTTATAAAATACATTTTGTTTTTTGACGCATGGAAGGGATATTCAATCTAAAAATACCCACTTCCTGCTTGTAGATCAGGAAGATATTAATAAGACTTACACTGCACATTCATTTCCGAGACATTGCTGTGGTGCTTAACCGAAGGAGCGGGGCCACAAGATGACAGTGCTGCACAACCACCAAATACTATGTAACTATATGTCCAGGTCACTTGTATGAATTTGAAGCCCTGTACAAAATTCTGCACAGTTGTGTCCATAGACATTGGCTTTCCAGATATGGCCAGATCCGGTGACATTGTACTGTATCATCCCGTGATGGTCCAGAATGACCGTTCCTATTGGACAAACTATTCAACAGAAAACTTTGCTGCATCCTTAGAGATGAGCGAAATTGAGAGTTTTACATTTCCCCAAAATTTCAGGTAAAATTGGGAAACTTTGGGTGAAATTTGGACCATTTTGAAGAAATGCCTTGGGGTCAGCAGGAAAGGTGACGTTAAGGTGGGGCTGGGTTTTAAAGGAGAACTATGGGGTTAAGGCTTTTCCCCATAGTTCTCCTTAGGGTAACGGGAGGACACAAACTAGCGTCCTCCCGTCACCCTAGGCTCAGTATACCGCGAGCTGCTGCTCGCGGTATACTGAGACGCCGCAGCTGAAGTGGATCCCGACAATTATGCCGGGATCCGCCCAGCTGCGTGACTGACAGCTGGCTCTGCCTATCTAGAGGCAGAGCCAGCTGTACCCGCCACCTCCCCCGTCCGTTCCGCCAGTCAGCGCTGGCGGAT
>NW_017306278.1:1601871-1612203 GCF_000935625.1 Nanorana parkeri
CTTCAGGACCACAGTACGTATATAAACAACACAACACCAAGATCTCAGGTGCTGCAGCAGCGGTTATCTTGGTACTGGCGGCTGTAGAGCTGTCCGATCTTTTGTATGTGTGTGCGCACCCCTCTGCCACCGCTGCTAGCTATTCCGGGCTCTGCTGTTCCCTGTGCGGGCCTGGGACTGGCATGGCGGGTTTATTCCCCCCCACTATTACATATCACTGCGAACATCCGAGTAAGAGTAATAATTCTAGGGCGGTCACTCACTGTTAAATCTAAACTGATCAGCGGTAAAGGCTTTAAAAATGTCGCCTGTGGGCAATTTTCGGTACTGTTGTTTTTTTTTGCCATTTCGTAAGTGTGCGCAATTTTAAGGCTTGACATGTTTGGTATCTACATACATGACACAACCTCATCTTTTATATTTTACCAAACATTGGCTACAATATTCTGTCAGTCTGCGCTAACATTAATTTGCAACGTACATTTTTGCAACGTACATTTTTTTTTTTTAATCCTACAGGGCCTCTGCTTCCCGAAAATATATATAAATGTTTGGGGGGGTTTAAGCTGTTTTCTAGCCAAAAGTTAGGAAATTGCTCCTGAGGCTTACAGAAACTACTTTCAACTATGTTAGACCTGTTCTTGTGCCAAACCATAGGCCTGTCATTAACCTCAATATATTACCCTATTTTTATTTATAGAATGACATCTCTGAGGCAGCCGGGAAGTGGCTGGTAAAACCATTTTTTACTTTTGTTATTGGTCCACTTCCTGAATCTTCACCTTGGCAGAGTCCCGCGGCGAGTCTGTGCATGTATTCGCTGTGGAAAGGCGCCTGCTATTTTTGAGATATTTGTTGACTGTGGAGGATTATGTCTGTTTCTGTTGATGAAGCAGTCTATCTCCCCCACTATGTGTATATACTGATCAGCCATAACATTATGACCACCCACCTGATTTTGAGTAGGACCCCCTTTTCCTGACCTATCCAGGCAAGGACTCCACTAGACCTCTGAAGGTATGCTGTGGTATCTGGATGACCCCCCCCCCTAATATTGAGTAGGTCCCCCTTTTCCTGACCCATCCAGGCATGGACTCCAGTAGACCTCTGAAGGTATGCTGTGGTACCTGGATGACCCCCCCTAATATTGAGTAGGTCCCTCTTCTCCTGACCCGTCCAGGCATGGACTCCACTAGACCTCTGAAGGTATGCTGAGGTATCTGGATGAGCCCCCCTAATATTGAGTAGGTTCCCCTTTTTCCTGACCCATCCAGGCATGGGCTCTACTAGACCTCTGAAGGTGTACTGTGGTATCTGGATGACCCCCCCTAATATTGAGTAGGTCCCCCTTCTCCTGACCCGTCCAGGCATGGACTCCACTAGACCTCTGAAGGTGTGCTGTGGTATCTGGATGACCCGCCTAATATTGAGTAGGTCCCCCTCGTCCTGACCTATCCAGGCATGGACTCCACTAGACCTCTGAAGGTATGCTGTGGTATCTGGATGACCCCCCTAATATTGAGTAGGTCCCCCTTCTCCTGACCCGTCCAGGCATGGACTCCACTAGACCTCTGAAGGTATGCTGTGGTATCTGGAGGCCCCCCCTAATATTGAGTAGGTCCCCCTTTTCCTGACCCGTCCAGGCATGAACTCCACTAGACCTCAGAAGGTATGCTATGGTATCTGGATGACCCCCCCCCCCCCTTAATATTGAGTAGGTCCCCCTTTTCCTGACCCGTCCAGGCATGAACTCCACTAGACCTCAGAAGGTATGCTATGGTATCTGGATGACCCCCCCCCCCCCTTAATATTGAGTAGGTCCCCCTTTTCCTGACCCATCCAGGCATGGACTCCACTAGACCTCTGAAGGTATGCTGTGTTATCTGGCACCAAGCCATCAGTAGCATATCCTTTAAGTCCTGCAAGATGCATGGTGGGGTCTCCATGGATCGGACTTGCTTTCCCCGCACATTGGACTGAGATCTGGAGAATGTGGAGGCCAAGTCAACCTCTTAAACTTGTTGCTTCCTCAAACCATTCTTGAACCATTTTTGCAGTGTGGCCGGGCGCATTATCCTGCTGAAAGAGACCACTGCCATCAGGAAATACAGTTTCCATGAAGGGGGGGGACTTGGTCAGTAACAATGTTTAGGTCGGTGGTACGTGTCAAAGTCACATCCACATGAATGGCAGGACACAAGGTTTCCCAGCAGAACATTGCCCAAACAAGACACTTCCGCCAGCTTGTCTTCTTCCCGTAGTGCGTCCTGGTGCCATCTCTTCCCCAGGTAAGCGACGTGCACACACACACGGCCATTCCACATGATGTAATAGAAAATATGATTCATCAGACCAGGTCACTTTCTTCTATTGCTCCGTGGTCCACTTCTGATGTTCACATGGCCATGGTAGGCACTTTTGGTGGTGGTCAGCATGGGCACCCTGACTGGTCCGCGGCTACGCAGCCCCATAGGCAACAAACTGTGATGCTCTGTGTGTTCAGACACCTTTCTATTGGAACTAGCATTACTATATACTGTATGTGTGTGGTGTGTGTGTGTGTGAGTGTGAGAGAGAGATCGCGAGAGAGCGCATATGAATGAATCACTTTAAATTTGATTGTGGTTTGCATTCCTGACGTCTGCATGCATTCCTGACGTCTGCATGAATAGGAGCAGGGGCTACAGTCACAGAACGGCAATCACATGGTGACACACACAGTATCCTGGACTCAAGGGCATGATTTATAAATGATTCACCGAGACATACGCTGGCTGAAAGCCATTCGCATGGCATTTTCGCCACTAGACAGAGCCAAGGAGTATAGGAAAAATCCTATGGTCCTTGGCTCCTTGTAGTGGTGGGAATGGCTTGCGAATGGCTTTCAGCCAGCATATGTCTGGGTTGAAGATTTATAAGAAGACCCCATAGTCTTGTCTAAGCTTTTGTTAGGTGGGTGCCACTGTCGGTACTCTGCAACACTCTACCAGCTGCCGTACACTCCAAATGCTGCACCCAGACAAAAAGTATCTGTAGGAATTAGCAAGTTGTTTTTCAGGTCATTCTTTTGGCCGTAGGCACTCTGTAATAAGGTCATGATTACATCTCCGGGAACAAGGAAATTACACATTTCAGAGTGACAGTAAAGTTGGTGAAACTATTTGTAAAATTTACTAGTTCAATGAGTTCTACAAAATGTGCATTTTTTTTTTCTTTCATTGGCCCGACCTGTAATTCCACTCTCGTATACATGTGGAGTATTTGGCAATAAGTGCACGCAGCTCAGAGTTTTATTTCCTCATAGCAATTCGCATCAGAATGATTGAAACCTTTTATTTTTAACTGATTATTGAATGTTCCATATTCTCTGAATTTCTGTATATTCAATCTGTAACCCCAAAATATTTCTCTGTGTGTGAATTCTGCAGCCCCATAAAAATATTTCTCTGTGTGTGAATTCTGCAGCCCCATAAAAATATTTCTCTGCATCTGGAAAACCACAGAACCCCCAAAACCATTTTTATAGAGCTGACCATCACCAATTACCCCAAAATATGTGAAGGCATCCAAATTCAGATCTGTAAATGACACCTCTCTCTCCAATTTACATAGAAGTGACTGATGCAGATATTGGGCTCTATGAAGACATAGCAAAGGCAACAGTACAACTTCTTCTTGTGTTTTCAGACATTTTAGGTATAAAGATAAAGAAAGTCTGTACAAATTCTATTGAAATGTGTTACCTAACCCACCCCAATATAAAATACCTTTATTAATAGATACCTTTTATTATAGATATTTATAAAACTTTGAAGTCTGCAGTGACCTGAACTGGGACAACGGTGATAGAAATAAATGAAAGAAAACTGGCGATCAATTAATGATTAATAATCTTCATTTTCTTTCCGGCAAAATTACAATCTCTAAACTTTCTGTGTAAAATGGGTGAAGAAAAAAAAAATCTTCAATCGCAAAGGAGCTTATTAAAGTGACACTAAACTCGGAAAGGTAAATCTTAAGATTCAAGAACCTGAACTATGAACAACAATGTATCTTATTTGTGTATCACTCGGCTGTAGATCCTCCAATCATCTCTGACACTGTCCTTCCTTCTGGAGGGGGGGCTACGTCTGTTCCCCATGGTCCCTGTGTGTGTTGTAAAGTAGTCACCGCTCCAAGCTCCTCCCCCAGGATGCACTACAGTCTCATGTTTAGTTTACTAATTTGTATTGAGATTGTAGTCCATCCCGGAAGTGCGCTTGGAAGGGTGACTACTTTACAACACACACAGGGACCATGGGGAACAGACGTAGCCCCCCCTCCAGAAGGAAGGACAGTGTCAGAGATGATTGGAGGATCTACAGCCGAGTGACACACAAATAAGATACATTGTTCTTCAGAGTTCAGGTGATTGAATGTATTTTTAAGATTTCACTCCGGAGTTTAGTGTCCCTTTATACAGTAAATATTTTTCTTTAACTTTATTAGAGGTCCACTTCCTGAGTCCTTGATGATGTAATCCGGCCACCCAAACTTTTTGGATGTCCACGTTACACATCCCAGGAGGCAGCTTGTGAAATCTTGGGCATGTGCAAATATACAGCAGGTCCCTGTGATGCGGCACTCTGTGCATGCATCTCCTTTCAAGATGTCAGCATAGGAGCAGAGCGTCGCAAGGAGAACTTGGCCTGCAAACAAGACTATGCTGGACTTCATTTATTTTTTTCATGAAGATACATTTTATGGGGATTTGAAATGTAATTTTAGTTGGGTGAAGGTCCTCTTAAAATAAAAAAAGAAAAAGACAACCCAAGCTGTGAAATAAGCTTTTGAAAATAGGTCAATGTGCAAAGTGATTAATACCGAAAAAAATAAGCGGATTTAGTAATTAATTCTTACATTGAATTACTAGGCTTTGTTATTATGTCATGGGAGGGGAGCTACTGAATAATAATAATAATAATAATAATAATAATAACATCATCACTCATCATTCATCAATCATTATCATCTAGTATGGGCTTCAAGTGTGTGTGTGTGTGTGTGTGTGTATATATAGTTAAAAAAATTTCCCTTTACTTCCTGTTGCAAAGACACAACAGGAAGTGTGTGGATATCTTCACAATAAACAGAAGTCCGCCTATAGGCTGGATTCACATCTTTGCGTTTTTACTGGAAGCATTTTTCATTGAAATCAACTGAAAAGCTGCAAAATGCATCTCAGTGCTTGTCTTAAGTTGTGCGTCAGGTTGTGCATTGGCGCACATCATAAGGCATGCATTAAAAATTTATGTGATGTGTTCCTTTTTCAAAATGCAGTTTGATGTGTCATGGCACACGTAAATGAATCATGATACGCATCGATTTACGTTTATGATGCGTGTTCACAATCTCTCGTGCAGCTGCCGGGCTCTCTGTCCATCCATGACCGAGTGCCTGCCTTTTCAGAGAGAGTGTGACACCAAAATGACTCAGTTATCCCTCTGATGGTGTCACCCGGTGCATGCTGCACCCCCGCTCTCCCCTTGTGACACCACCGGGTGTGAATCCAAAGTAAGACAGTTGTCACCGGAACAGGTGTCCCCGTTGTAAACATTTTTTTCCTTTACCCCTTGCTCTGGTGACCACGTCCTTCCTTCTGGAGGGGGGGCTTCGTCTGTTCCCCATGGTCCCTGTGTGTGTTGTAAAGTAGTCACCGCTCCAAGCTCCCTCCCGGGATGGACTACACTCTCATGTTTAGTTTACTAATTTGTATTGAGATTGTAGTCCATCCCGGGAGTGAGCTTGGAGCGGTGACTACTTTACAACACACACACAGGGACCTTGGGGAACAGAAGTAGCCCCCCTCCAGAAGGAAGGACAGTGTCAGAGATCATTGGAGGATCTACAGCCAAGTGATACACAAATAAGATACATTGTTGTTCAACCACCCCCTGCTCTCCCCTTGTGACACCACACCGGGTGTGAATCCAAAGCAAGACAGTTGTCACCGGAACAGCTGTCCCCTTTGTTAATTTTTTTTTCCTTTACCCCTTCCTCTGGTGACCACGTTAAATGTTCGGATTTCCTTAAACTTCCCGTCCTGTCGATCACCAAGACAGAGAGGGTGAGTCTCAAACGGCAATAAAATCCTGATAGGGGTTGTAGTCCTTCCATACTGTATCCAAAAACTAAAAAAAAAAAAAAACATTTTCCCCTATATACGTTAAGTGAAGAAGATACAGAACGCGTCTTACAATACTAGACTGGAGGGAAACCTTTTGTTCCAGCAACTTGCTACAATGTTTCCACGTCGTGACTGGCGCATTACGGCTAAGGCCTCATTCACACACAACGCAAGCAAAATTGTATATTGCGTATATGCGTGCACTATATGCAATCCCAGAATGCATCACTCGTAATGGAATTTTTTATGTGCTGTACGCATGTACGCGCGTATATGCGCGGAAATACGCGGAAATACGCTGCCCGGACGCATCTCTGTTCCATTCTGTTTTCGCGCATATATATACGCTACGCAAATATACGGCTCTACACGCGGCTGTGTGTATGGAGCCATTTATTTGCATAGGTTGCATATGGTACAATACGCGCGTACACGCGCGGCAGTGTGAATGAGGCCTTAAGGAACATTCTCAGGACCCGCAGGAGGAGAGAGCTCGGCGTTCCCAAACATTTCACACACACGGTTGTCTTGTTTTAAGACTTTCCTGTGCTGTGACGATCTGAGTCTGATGAAGAGAAGGAAAAAAAAAAAAGATCTTCCACGTCTGCTGGTCTCTCCTCCTGGACAGATGTTACTTTGCGTCTCATTGTCACATTTCTTTTGTAATGGTATAAAAGGTAATCGGTACTTACAGTTGCGTGTCAGTTCCACATCTGTTCGCGATGTTCCGTCTGCCTGAGCACTATACTGACTGGCCTGGAGGGAAGCGGCTCTTCTGGTGGCTCTGCCACTCCCACATGAAATATTAATTCAGTCTTCCTGTAAAGAAAGCAGAAGGTTAATCGCTAATCACACAACGACACTTCTTCAGCTCTCTTCTCTCCTCTGTGTGCGTAGTTCTACCCGTGAAGTGTCCTCTCAAGGAGCAGCCCTGTGCAAGTGGAGGGGAGAAGGGGGCCCTGAGGGTCTCTTAGGCTCTGGCTGAAAATAACCAACTTGAATGTTTATGGTAGAGAAAAAAAAAAATCAGCAAATTTCGGTAAGATCGGCATCCGCACAAAAGTCACAAATAAGACTCCTGGACATTGCTAAAACGTGATACGTATTATTTTCTGATATCAGTTGATATTAAGCTGTCCTTCGAAGGGTGAATGTAACATTCCCTGATCCCTAGAAAAAACCCCCCCAAAAAAACAAATACAGTAGCCCAAGAACATTCAGCCAGAAAAGAATTAGCCCCAAAACAATATCCTAAAAACATTCGACTGGAAGGGGCTGGACTAAAACAATAGCCTAGAACATTCGACTAGAAGAGGCTGGACTAAAACTAATAGCCTAGAACGTTCGATCAGAAGAGGCTAGACTAAAACAATAGCCTTGAACATTCGACCAGAAGAGGCTAGACTAAAACAATAGCCTTGAACATTCGACCAGAAGAGGCTAGACTAAAACAATAGTCTAGAACATTTAACCAGAAGAGGCGAGACTAAAACAATAGCCTAGAACGTTCGATCAGAAGAGGCGAGACTAAAACAATAGCCTAGAACGTTCGATCAGAAGAGGCTAGACTAAAACAATAGCCTAGAACTTTCGACCAGAAGAAGCTAGACTAAAACAATAGCCTAGAACATTCGATCAGAAGAGGCTGGACTAAAACAATAGCCTAACATTCGACCAGAAGAGGCTAGACTAAAACAATAGCCTAGAACATTCGACCAGAAGAAGCTAGACTAAAACAATAGCCTAAAAACATTCGAATAGAAGAGGCTGGACTAAAACAATAGCCTAGAACGTTCGATCTGAAGAGGCTAGACTAAAACAATAGCCTTGAACATTCGACTAGAAGAGGCGAGACTAAAACAATAGTCTAGAACATTTAACCAGAAGAGGCTAGACTAAAACAATAGTCTAGAACATTTAACCAGAAGAGGCTAGACTAAAACAATAGCCTAGAACATTCGACTAGAAGAGGCTGGACTAAAATAATAGCCTAGAACGGTCGATCAGAAGAGGCTAGACTAAAACAATAGCCTAACATTCGACCAGAAGAGGCTAGACTAAAACAATAGCCTAGAACATTCGACCAGAAGAAGCTAGACTAAAACAATAGCCTAAAAACATTCGACTAGAAGAGGCTGGACTAAAACAATAGCCTAGAACGTTCGATCTGAAGAGGCTAGACTAAAACAATAGCCTTGAACATTCGACTAGAAGAGGCGAGACTAAAACAATAGTCTAGAACATTTAACCAGAAGAGGCTAGACTAAAACAATAGTCTAGAACATTTAACCAGAAGAGGCTGGACTAAAACAATAGCCTAGAACGTTCGATCAGAAGAGGCTAGACTAAAACAATAGCCTAGAACGTTCGATCAGAAGAGGCTAGACTAAAACAATAGCCTAGAACATTCGACCAGAAGAAGCTAGACTAAAACAATAGCCTAGAACGTTCGATCTGAAGAGGCTAGACTAAAACAATAGCCTAACATTCGACCAGAAGAGGCTAGACTAAAACAATAGCCAAGAACATTCGACCAGAAGAGGCTAGACTAAAACAATAGCCTAGAACTTTCAACCAGAAGAAGCTAGACTAAAACAATAGCCTAGAACGTTCGATCAGAAGAGGCTAGACTAAAACAATAGCCTAGAACTTTCGACCAGAAGAAACTCTAGGCTATTGTTTTAGTCTAGCTTCTGGTCGAATGTTCTAGGCCAGTGGTTCTCAACCTGTGTAACCAAATGCTCCGTTACCTTCCCCGATACCGGGACCTTCTGTCAGAGGAAGATTTCCTCTGATCGGCAGTGCCATAGGGGAACATGGAGTTGGCTTCCGGGCAATCAGGAAGCTGGGTGGCGAGTAATGACACGCCGCCCGGCTTCCTGATTGGCTGGGAAGCTTGCTTCCTAGCATCATTACTCGCCGCCAAGCTTCCTGATTGGTCGGGAAGTCGGTTCGATGCTGATTGGCTGGGAAGCTGGTTTCCTGGCCAATCGCAATCAAGCCGGCCAAACAACATGGAGCCGGCTTACCGAGCAATCAGGAAGCCGGGCAGCATGTCATTACACGTTGACCGGCTTCCTGATTGCCCAGGAAGCTGACTCCCCGCCAGCGAAAGCACCGATATCGGTATCGGCGAGTACCGAAACCAAAATATTGGTACTCGATACGAAAAAAAACAGTATCTGTGCATTCCTAAAAAATACCTAATTGGAACCACCATGGATGGCTTCTTTTTTAATGTACTGGTTGCCTGGCTGTCTCTGGCTTCAGTACTTGGAACATGCCTGCTGCAAATGTGTACCTACCTGCTTCAGGTGTACAGGTAGCACAGATTTGGCAGATTTGTTTGTAAACAAGCCTCATGTGATCACCGTGACTGCTTTCTGATTGTCATCATGAAATCAGGAGCTGTCAGCGGCAACGTGGTCTCAGAAGGTGCGAAGGCGAATGTAGGTTAACAGTTTCCCAGCAGGGGGCGCCGTGTCTGCCATTGTTAATCTACAGATTGTGGATGGGAATGGAATACATATATACAGTCCGTGTACCCATCGCACTCGGAGCCGCTACTCCAGAAATGGAGGGTGGGTGCTCCAGAAATGGAGGGTGGGTACCTCTTGTTCCGGGTGAGGCATTCCCCTGCCGGACGAAGCCCCGCTCCCCGCCGGGCGAAGCCCCGCCCCAACACGTCCCCAAGCTAGTGTAAGGGAGGAGCAGTGGCGGAGCTAAGGAACAAAGGGCCCTGGTGCAAGATTTTTTTGGGGGCCCCCCCCCAAAAAAAAAAACCACAAACACAGCGCTCTCCTCCCGCAGCGCTCGGCCGGCTGTCACTTTCTCTCCTCCCCGCTGGGACACAGAGCAGCGCCCAGCGGGGAGGAAAGAAAACACGGATGCGCCGCTGTATCTGCAGAAAATGGGACTTTTGGCATTTAGCCAAAAGTGCAATTTCCGCCCGATATCTTTTGGCGGCCGATTTATCGGTGCAACCCTAATATTTACAGCAATGCAGAATGCCACAGGCTATAGAGGACTACACATCCCAGCAATACTTTATATAACAATAACATTTCTGTATAAAGTACTGCTGAGATTTGTAGTCCTCTATAGAGGGTGCCATTCTGCAACAGTACTTTATACAACATTAGGCTACAAATAATTATTATTTAAAT
>NW_017306278.1:1614153-1624787 GCF_000935625.1 Nanorana parkeri
TCGCCATGGCAACCATCAGTATCCGGCGGCCGGCGGGCCCCCCATCTCTGCGCCGGGAGTGTCGGATGAACGGATGATCTGACACTCTCGGCGCAGAGATGGGCGGCCCGCTGGCCGCTGGGTACCGATCCGGCGCTGGGACTGTGCTGGGCCCCCTAGAGGCCGGAGGACCTGGTGCGTCCGCACCGCCTGCACCGGCGGTAGTTCCGCCACTGGGGAGGAGACAGGGAGGAGCTTCCCGGTCCCTCACCTGCTCCTCAATGCTGAGGGCTCTGTGACAGGTTACACAGCCTGCTCTGTAACCTGATAGAAGCCGATCTGAATGGAGAAAAAGCCGTCAGATTCAGACATGAAGCTGACAGCTTTTTCCTCCATAATTCTAGGTCAGGCTCCGCCCCATCCGCCTCCCCTGACCGCACGTCCCTGGTATTTATGAAGGTACTAGTTGCAAGTAGAACACTATAATACAACGTTTCGGGGTCTCACAGGATCCCCTTCATCATGCAAACAAGTGATGACTAGTACGTTAATAAATACGCACTGAACTTGCCTTGGAGTGCCGTTGTCCATCCTTTATGGAATACATCATATATAACACGTTGTATGCACGCAGTCTCTGCCCTTTGTTGGCAGCATTGGTGCCCCATCGCCAAAAAATCCACTCAGCAGCAACTGATGACCTTATATTATTTATGGATTCATTGTTCCAGAATGTTTCAGGTTCTCCGAGAGGAAAAGTGTCAACTCTTAAACAATAATGAGAAACAAAAGAAAACCCTCCTCCTTTAGCAAACATATAAAAGTCATTAGGTGGGTCGTGGACCTTCATCCGGCAAATATTTACCTAACGTGGGCGCTCAGGCTGACAATTTGCTATTATACTTCTAAAACCTTTCGCGCAAATCCAGTCAGACCGCTTTTATCCATTGTTTTTGGACGGATTACAAAGTGTCGAGTGCGATGTAGCCACACCTGGTGCTGGCTTATCAGGGAATGATGGTATTCACTGGACAAGGTTTTCTATTCTGTCTGATTGCTGCTTCCATAGACAGGTCATTGCCTCCATGATCACCAGCTAGAATTCATTGTATTCCGCTCCCTCCACCTTCACTGTTCACATGCTGATAGTAGCAGAATGCAGTCATAGCAAGTGCAGAGCGCAGCTATCTCCAGGTGGGTGACTGACAGACTATTGAAGACAGCCAGGCAACTAACATCTTCAGTTCAGCAAGGGCAACCTACATACTTCTCATTAGACATGTGCAGCCGCAAAAAAATTTGTTTAGTTTCGGATTTTGATTATTTCATATTTCCGAAATCGGGTCCTGTATGTGTTTTTCGTTTTGGGTTTCGGATTGGATTCGGAATTCGGGCTAATTTCCGAAAAATTTGGGGTTTTGCGCGAACGGAGGAATGTTCGTACGCACGTACGTAGCAGAATTGGCACAGTTGACATTTCTGGTTGCTGTGCTCTGGTCTTCACTATTACAGGAGAACTATGGGGTTAGGGCAGGGGTAGCCAAACTCTGGCCCTCCAGCTGTGGTGAAACTACAAGTCCCATGATGCATCTCTCTTCGGGAGTCGTGGCTGTGAGAATCTTGCAATGCCTCATGGGATTTGTTGTTCCACCACAGCTGGAGGGCCGGAGTTTGGCTACCCCTGGGTTAGGGCTTTTCCCCATAGTTCTCCTTAGGGTAACGGGAGGACACAAACTAGCGTCCTCCCATCACCCTAAGCTCAGTATACCGTGAGCTGTAGCTCGCGGTATACTGAGCCACCGCAGCTGAAGCGGATCCCGATAATTGTGTTGAGATCCACCCAGCTGCGTGACTGACAGCTGGCTCTGCCTATCATCCTTTTTCTTAATTTTTTTTATCCGTTTAAACGTTGACGGCGCGCGCACAGGAACATGAAGTCATGTTTTGTTTTTATCTTCACATGCTATGAAATCCCCTTTTTTTGTAGTCATTATCGTAAATTTCTAATTTCATTTCCATTAGGACGAAATTCGTACTTCGCACATGTCTACTTCTCATATAACAGATTTTCATTCATTGTTCCATGGTCTGAGGGCACACATTATAATCTCCTCGGAGGTCTTAAATGGCCTAGTTATCTTAAAGGAGAACTATGGGGTTAGGGCTTTTCCCCCATAGTTCTCCTAAGGGTCATGGGAGGACAAAAACTAATGGTGGAAATCATGAACCATGAATGATGGAATAATGATCTTAAAATCACCGCCAGTTTTATTTTTTCCTGTCAGTCATCAGTTGAGAAGATTTCCCTTTACTTCCTATACCAAAGACACAACAGGAAGTGAGGAAATCTCTACAAAGTGATGGTAAGGGCCCTCTAATACAGTTGTCACCAGAACAGGTCTCTCTGTTGGAATATTTCCTCTAACCTCCTGTGCTGGTGACAGCTGCAACATTTTGCATTTCCCCTGACTTTCTGTCTTGGTGTCAGTGCCCACCAGGACTATCGGAGAGGGGGAATCTCCCCAGCGCAGACTCGGACAACAATAAAAACTTTGACAGAAGATCTAATCCTCTTTGCTCTACACCAGGGGTAGGCAACCTTGGCTCTCCAGCTGTGCTGAAACTACAAATCTGGGAGTCATGCAGGGGCGTATCTGCCGCGAGGCAAACAAGGCGTTTGCCTGGAGCGGCAGATTCGCTGAGAGCGGCGTTGCACCGTTGCAAGCTAAATACACAGCTGCTTGTGGGCGCGGAAGTCTTCCTCCTGTCATTGGGGAAAGATGGCGGCGCTGTGTGCTAGCTACCGGCTGCTGCTTTGTGTCGTGGTGCTGGCGCTGGGGGCGAGAGCGCACTATACAGAGGATTACCCCCTGCTCTACACTATACCTCAACTTCTCTGAGGATAGAAAGAGGGGCACCTTTTTAGTACAAGGTATGTAGACAATAAACTCACCCCCTGCCGCCCCACCAAATATGGAGCCCCAAGCTGACTTCTGCTTTGTGGATCTGTTAGCTCACCTGTCAAATATTGAACACCCAAATTCTAAGAGTTACAATGTTACAGTTACATGTTCTTACCTTGTCTAGTAACCCTCCATCATTCCATCCTGCTCTCTCCCTGGTGTCTCAGATCTTCTGCTGGCTCAATAGACTGAGCCTAAAAAAGACAAAACAGTTGACATTGTCCAGCTGGGTGGAGGTTGGAAGAAGACAAGAATGTGGCCATACCAGACTTTGGCCCTCACCTGACTTGTTCTTGCAAATTGCATAGAAACAAAGCAAACGCTGAAAGCCAAATCATCACCCGATAAACGTTGTAAGAATTGTCATGTTAATGGAGGGGGATCAGGGAACAGACACTGACCATTGTTCCTGTGGGTGGGTGTTGTCCCTTCTCTAATAGTTCTCTAATGTAAACTAGTTTTGGTTTCTATGGAACGTGACCAACAGATTGTTTTGCAAAGTATCTTTTGTTATGTTCTGCAATATCATTGCAAAACTTTCTTAGAAACTTCCAGCAGTTGATTACCATTTATGGCAGAAGGCTTATAATTACAGCAAAGGCCAATGATGTTGTGCAAATCAACCGTATAGTGTGAGGTAATAATCTGTACCAACTGGCAGACATGAGCCCCATGTAATAAAGGAGACTGGAGTGCTGTATGTGTCTGCCTGTGCAGCTCTACTCCGGTCTTTCTAGAAGTCTTCTAGGTGTGTTATTAGTACCAGATGTTTTCTGATCAAGACTAGGCGCCATTCTTGTGCAGCTGCTGTGATGTATGTGCGATTCGTTTCGTTACGAATCGAAATTCGTACGAATTTTCCTGAAATTCGTAAATTCGGAAGCACCCGAAATCCGAATGGCAGTTTTCCGAAATTATATCCGAAATACGAAATTCCATTAACGAATTTCGGATCCGAAACAGGAACTAATATTACCCCTGTAAATGAGGTTGAACAACATGACAAGATTTTTTTTCTTAATCCGAAATACGGATCCGCTGCTGCTGAGGGTCGCATTACAATACACAGGCAGGAAATACGAAATTCCCGTTACGAACATTCGTTATATTGAAGGTAAAAAGCAAAGTACATTTATATTGGAGTTGATGGTAGTTTTTTTTTAAAGTCCGAAATACGAAATTAGGATCCGGAATCCGTTAACGGAATTCGTATTTCGGATAAAAAAACAACTACCACATCGACTCCAATATTAACAAAGGTATTTTTGCTTTTTAACTTCATCATAACGAATGTTCGTAAAGTTACGAAAATGTGCCGAAACTAACGAAAATTTGTATTTCGTACGAATGCGAATTGAGTTTCGAACACGAATTACGAAATACGAAATAACGGATATTCCGAAACGGAACACATTTTTTGACGGAGCACAAGTCTACTGTGATGTGTGGGAACCATGCTTCAGTTCCAAGCTGCTCAACTTCTGGCGGATCTGTTACATAGTATTCGAGGTTGAATAAAGACATATGCTGATGTGTGAGTATTAGGCCTCATTCACACTGCCGCACGTATACGCGCGTACGTGCGTATTGTACCATATGAAACCTATGCAAATAAATGGCTCCATACGCGCGTACATGCGTACAGCACATTAAAAATTCCATTACGAGTGATGCATTCTGGGATCGCATAGACGCGCACAGACGTATTTTTCTTGAAGACATTTCACTGGTCATCCAACCAGCTTTCTCAAGTCATTCTGAATTGAGAAAGCTGGTCAGATGACCAGTGAAACGTCTTTAAGAAAAATACAGCGAGTCCAGTTGCCTTGACTTCTTTTTTACAGATATACCGTGATATAACTGGGTGAGCAGCGCTATGAGTTCAATTGTCTATATCTCATATAAGTGTCAGTAGTTTAAATCATGAATAGTACTTTTTTATCACATTATCTAAATTTGATGAAAAGAAAAGTGAAAACAAGAATAAATGATAATAAATTTGTGTCAAAATGTGACAAGCAAGTGTTTTATGGGCTACAGTTCTCACGTGCGCAGTCCGTTCAGGTTACGACGGAAAAATACTGCATGTCACATTTTGTCAGGTCCGGAAACGGTCCGAAAACGCGTCAAAAAACGCACTGCAGCTAACATACTGACAGCCCCACTCCAGCAAAAAAAAACTGGAACGCATCAATAACGCGGCCAAACACATAGCACCGCGTCTGTTGATCCACACCTGATCCGGACCTGAAACTCATGTGAACAGGCCCTTAAGGCCGGGTTCACACCTAGGCGTATCAATTATGCGCGTTTGTCGCGCGTTAGGCGTCGTGCCATTCGAGGGCTACTTGGCTGTATCCCAATGGAAACGCGCGACAAAAACGCCCCAAAGAAGCTCCTGTACTTCTTTGGGCGTATCGCGTTCATACGGCCTGTAATACGCCCAGGTATGACCCATACCCATAGGAAATAATGGGATTTCGGTGTTTGAGCGTTTTGCAGAGCGTAGGAACGCGCTACAACACGCCCAGGTGTGAACCGGGCCTTAGCGTATCGTATCGAACCACCGATACAAATGACGAGATATTCAATCCCCCAGTCTAGAAATTGTGATGCGAGATACAAGCTGCTGTATTGTAGGCCACTGGGTCTAAAGATGTTTTGACTGAGTATACAGCGCTCGTAAAGGAAACAAAATCCACGCGTATAAACCCAAAGTGTTTTTTGAACTGTGATAATATCGCTAGAAATGAAACAACGCGTGGAATGTGAGATACGAAGTACCGTCACATATTATAACAATAAAAACTCTGTGCTTATGAAGTACCCTATATAGGGTTAAATAATCGTGACCTTTTTAAACAAATATCAATCCTCAATGCCTTCGTTGTTACAATGAAGTAAATAAATCCATAAAAATCCTTCACTTTTACCAATCTTGCTCAAACATTAATATTAGGGATGCACGGATACTTTTCGAGTACCAGTGCAGATACTTGGCAAGGAAAAGGCACCCAAAGCACCACCTGCTGCCTTTAAAGTGAAATTAAACCCTCAGATTTTTTAACATAAACCAATACTGTAATGTGCGCCTTACTGTAATCCATGGTTGTTTCCCTTCTCTTTGCTGCTCTTCCTTTTAAATCCGCATGTCTTCTCATGCTTGGGGAGAACTTCCCTTTGCAGCGGAGTGCCTCTTCCTGTAGTGCTGGCTCAGGTTGTGAACCTTCACACAGACACCATGTTTCCATTCCAGAGACAAGGCAGTCTGCTGCAACACAGAAGTTCTCCCCAGCATGAGAAGACATGAGGATTTAAAAGGAAGAGCATCAAAGAGAAGGGAAACGACCATGGATTACAGTAAGGCGCACATTACAGTATTGTTTTATGTTAAAAAATCTGAGGGTTTAATGTCACTTTAATGTCAGAAAGTTGTTTTGACATCTATCTCCTACTATTGCCAGTTTTCAATAGCCTTGTAATGTTGTAAATGGCTTTCTATTTGATTGTTAAAGCTTCTGCAAAATTTAATCTGTGCGTGGCCAGAGTGTTGTTCCATCCCAAAATGTACAAGGCACAAAAAACATATTGAGCATTCTGCTGAAGAGCGATTTGCAGGAAATCATTAACATTGATAGCACAACTATGCTTACCCCCCTCCCCCATTCCAGCATGCTAGAAGTAATCCTGAACGCTGACCTCCCCTTTCAATCCCAAATGCAATCACTGTCCAAAATCTGCCACCTTCGCCTCTTTAACATCTTCAAAATACGCCCCTTCCTAACCAATGAAACCACAAAGCTACTGAACCATTCACTTATCTCTCATTGCAACTCCCTCCTCATTGGCCTATCTGTACACAGGCTCCTCCCCCCTTCAGTCTATTATGAATGCTGCTGCTATTATGAATGCTGCATCCACCTAACCAACCGCTCAGTGTCTGCCGCCGCCCCTCTGCCAATCCCGGCACTGGCTGTCATGCGCCACTGCCCTCAGCCAATCCCTCCACTGGCTTCCATCCCCACTGCCCTCTGCCAATCCCTCCACAGGCTTCCATCCCCCACCGCCCTCTGCCAATCCCTGCACTGGCTTCCAATCCCAAAAGAATAAAATTCTAAATATGAACAACCACTTACAAATCCATCCACAACTCTGCCCCCGACTATATCTCCAACCTTGTCTCAGAGCATCACCCTAACCGTCCCCTCCGCTACTCCCAAGACCTCCTGCTGTCTTGCTCCCTCATCACCTCCTCCCATGCTCAGTATTGTTTTATGTTAAAGAATCTGAGGGTTTAATGTCAGACTGCAAAACTTTAACCTGCTATATTTCCCTGGAAGCTATTTAATGTCACGGGAGTTTGAAGGCTGATTGACACTTGAGCGTTCCATTGGGGGTGCGTTGCAGTAAGGCAGCGCCTTCATTATGGTTGGGCTGCAAATGCACCACAATGTATTACAAAACCCTACAGGACCCTTTTTTGTTTTAGCAACATAGTGCACCACAATGCCGTGTGTGTGTGTGTGTAGGGGGGGGAAGGGGGGGTATAATTGTAATCGGCAATGTACACAGCACAAGGTTCAGGAAGTACATAATGCTTGCCCCTATTAGGTGGTCACTGTGTGCTGTGGCTGCAGTATGCTGAGATGTAATGGCAGTAACACTTTTTAGGCTAATACTCACATGTAATTGCAGGTACCTAGAGTTGCCTAAACGCAGTTCCAGCTGCCCCCTGAAGTGCCCCAGAGGCTCTTAAAGTGGACCTTTACCCGCTTTGACTAAAAAGCACTTCAGTATGCAGCTCTACATGCTGAAATTAAATCATATTAGATTCATTAGTTAAATAAACAGATTTTTCTTTTACTTACAATGATTGTTTTTCCACTTCCTGGTCCTTAGTGATGTAATCTGTGACCAAGCGTTGCATCCTGGGAAGGTGACATCAGCAGAGCATTGCTGGTAAATCTCACGAGATCTCAGGAAAAGGCATTTTCCTCCCCTGAGGTGATGTGCACGGTCACATGTCCCAGTTCCAGGAAGTAAAGGGAGATATGTTACTCTGCCCTTAGTAAACATGGCCGCTGGCAGAAGACTGGGGAGGAAAAGAGAAGTAAGGTATACAAAGAATAAAAAGCCGGCAATGATCTAGAAGTATCTGTGTGTAGATTGTCATCAACATTTCTAAAGGTGACTTTGTTGTCATTCCATTCCGATAGCTTCATTTCCACTTCAAGTATGAAGTTGGCATTGGGCTTTACATCCCTCGCGCGCTCCTCTTTAGGTCCAACCATGAGACACCCACAGCCAGAACCAGAAATGTTGGGATGACACAACCCTCTGTGTTTATGCAATGGAGGAAGATCAAGGGCTGTGATCTCCAGCCATCATATTATAGGATACTCGTCTATTAAAGGAGAACTATGAGGGGTGTGCTTGTCACTCACCTCATAGTTCTAGCCGACCTGTGACAATGAGACTGTCACAGGTCGGCTCAGTAGATCGGGAGGTGAGCGAACACATACCGGCGTTCGCTCACCTCTCGATCCTGTCGCGGCTCTCTGCCGTGACAGGGGAGGGGCTGGATTCCCCCCTCCAATCCGCCAGCGCTGACTGGCGGAATGGACGGGGGAGGGGGCGGGTACAGCTGGCTCTGTCTCTAGATAGGCAGAGCCAGCTGTCACTCACGCAGCTGGGCGGATCTTGACATCGATGTCGGGATCCGCTCCGGCGTCTCAGTATACCGCGAGCAGCAGCTCCCTATATACTGAGCCTAGGGTGACGGGAGGGCGCTAGTTTGTGTCCTCCCGTTACCCTAAGGAGAACTATGGGGAAAAGCCCTGACCCCATAGTTCTCCTTTAATAACCGGGAAATGGCACATTCACTAGTTGTATCTTTGTGTCTTCTGTAGTATTGGTGATATTGGCGCCGGCGGCTTCCAGTTTGTGTAATAATTACAGTTCATGTAACACATTATTCTGTCCTCGTTCCATTGAATGATTCATTTGCTGATTCAGTATTTAGAACTGGTTCTTCCAATTCACCTATTGTTAGGAGAGATGCAGTACATACAGATCTAGGTTCTTGTGTGGTAGCCCTCGGGGGTGGTTTCCGGTTGGGGGGGGTTTATACAGTTTTGCCTCTAAACAAGGAAACGTGAGGAGAATTCAGACATTTGTGGCATCTGTCCTTCTTCAAACATTTCTTCTGGAAAGTTGCCTGCAAATGTCTCAAATGTCTAATACCGGTTGTCATTCCTCTGGAACCCAATTCTGATCTTCCCTTGCTTCAAGAGCGATGGCCGCTAAAGAATCGTCTACATCAGATCTCCACTGCTGCTCGCTGCAGCTTCAGGACGCAGTGGTGACATGGAACCAAGGCCGGTGAATGGAACCGAGGAGCGCAGTTCAGAACCAGTTGTCTGGCACACCAAGGGGGTCCATTTTATAAACAACGTACAAAGCCATTCGCCCCGTGAATCTCGGTGAATGTTCATTTTGTGCCAATGAATGTTCTTAGATATATCTTCTTAAAAAGTCCGATGTAATTTTGGATGTCATCATGTAATACTGCATTATGGTCAGTAGACGGAGCTGAAATAAATACGACTTTCCTCAGCTCCATCTAGTGGCCGTATTGTGGTATTTCACATAAAGTACATTTAACTTGGAAAGAAAATGTACCAAGAACCTAGTCTTTTTTGGGGGAGGGGAGGGGGAGGGGGCGGTGCACGCTAATGGGGGGCAGGGGGCACATGACACCAGTTAGCTCCTGGCATCCAGGTCAGTGATGTCACTGGTTGCCAGGAGCTGGGCGGGATACTGGCTAGTGTCCCAGGTTCCTAAAAGCTGGGCAGAGAGACGTGCATGGTCCTCACACCTCTCCCTAGCCGGGTCTTTTCAACCTGGGACGCTCGGACTGGAAAGGGGGCGGCAGGCACACTGCAAACGTAGTGCAGCAGAGCAGCCATGCCACCGGAACTGCTGTCCCCCCCCCACGTGGCCCAAAGAGATGCCGCCTGAGGCAACAACCTCAGGCTGCCTCATTATAGGGCTGGCCCTGCTAAGAACATTCGGTTTGGGCTCCATTCGCACAGAACAGACATTCATTTTACAGGCTGAATGGCTCTGTGAAGAAATACACCCTGTGGTGTCAGATGCAGATTATTCTGTTGAAGAGTTCAGGTCTTCTAGATTCTGTAAGTTTTTAACCCTTGGCATCTGTGTAACACATAAATGCGGCATCACAGAGGCGGGCTGTCTTCCGGGGTGCCACATATATGCGGCATCACAGAGGCGGGCTGTCACATATATGCGGCTTGTGGTTTCAGCGTGCTCAATTGCGCACTCCCAGCACCGAAACCGAGCCGACAGCTCCTCGTCTCAAACCAATGATCGGGAGGTGGGAGGACCAGCTCCTGATCATGTGATCACCGGGATACCCAATCTGTACCGTTTCTCTTCTGTGAAGAGAAAAAGTGTGTGTGTACAATATAACAGGAAGAACCTGAACAAGGACTTTTATGGCAGGATCACCCGGGATCATTATAATAAAAGCTGCAAATGTCAACATTTTAAAACATGACTTGAATTTCGGACATGTTGAAGCAAAGGCAATGTAGTGACGGGTTTATATCGGCTTTAATACAGAAAAACTCAATATTGCTGGTAGTAACACCTCCCCCCCCCTCTTCT
>NW_017306278.1:1625435-1627213 GCF_000935625.1 Nanorana parkeri
CTCTTCTTTTATTTTTGCAGTACTTCTGAAGCCATGACCCCCCCCACAGGTCTGTAGAGCCAACACCTAGAAGAGGAGATCAGAAGTTTTGTAAGTGCTTCAGATATTTCACAAATGAAGGATAAAAGGTGAGATTCATTTGTCTGGAGATTTACATATACACCGAGTGGCCGGATTATTATGTACACTGAGTGGCCGGATTATTATATACACCGAGTGGCCGGATTATTATATACACCGAGTGGCCGGATTATTATATACACTGAGTGGCCAGATTATTATGACCACCTGACGTTTGTAGGCAAATTAGCTATAATTAGGCGCTGAAGTTGCTAGAGGGCCAGACCATAATAAATAGGGAAGCGGGTTGGTTACCACGACAGTAGAAGTGATTTGTTTCTGAAGATACGGGGAAACAACGCGATGTAACAGCCTTTGAACGCGGGATGATTGTTGGCGCTCGGAGCCATGGAGCGAGTATCAGCAAAACAGCAGAATTCGTTACATGTTCAGGAGCGGCTCATTGTTAAAGTGTTTAAAGACCGGACTGTCAGCCGAAAATCTGGGTCTGAACGTGCGAATTGTGGCCGTCAGCGACTAGTCAATGTTAGGGCAGAACGGGGGAGGGGCAAGACTGGTACAAGACAACAGAAGGGCAACAGCGCCGTGTCAGATTCCTCGCATCACCTTTCATCATCTCGTGGAGTCACGAGGCGGCCCAACCTAGTACTGATGGGGGGGTCATAATAATCTGGCCACTCAGTGTATAGCATTCATATGAGCCGACTCAGACCCCACATACCGGCAGTAAAAGGCCTGGAATAAAAAGCTGAGGAGCTGCACCTCACCCACAGCTCCTCAGCTACCTGAAAAGACACCTATACATGGGTTGTGGGGGTTCCTTGTAGATGATATGTGACCCGATCCAGGACTTTATATACACCTCACTTTCCCCCATTCTAACATATATGTGATGTCCTCCTTCAAAGAGACGCCGTCACCTTGGCCATGCAGAGCAATGCGATAATGTCTCTGGAAAGGGCGTCCCCTGACCTCAGGGTGACCAGGACATTTCAGTCCAGGAGAGGAGCCGGTGCAAGACTAGAGGGAAGGCTGGAGGTCAGGTACCACAGTGAAGGGGAAGGCCAGAGGTCAGGTACCACAGTGAAGGTGGAAGGCCGGAGGTCAGGTACCACAGTGAAGGGGAAGGCCGGAGGTCAGGTACCACAGTGAAGGGGAAGGCCGGAGGTCAGGTACCACAGTGAAGGGGAAGGCCGGTGGTCAGGTACCACAGTGAAGGGGAAGGCCGGAGGTCAGATTTAAGCGTCCATACACATGAGTAGTGCAGTGTGTATTTGTCATTGTACATAGGGCAGACGTGGGTCCCCCTTGGTGGGTTTGGGGTTCATTTACAATGAATGGCACCGCAGGAGCATCACACATTTTTCGGTCTCGCTCACCTTGACACGTTACACACACAGTGAATGTGGAGGTGAATGTCAGTGAAGCGTACTCCCCCCCACCCCCTCCCCCGAATAACAGAACAAAGTCGGGAACAATTTAACGGTTTTTATTTCCAATTGATACTGTATGAATACAAAGTTTTTCTAAAAAGCTACAAAAAAATCTACCACTATCGAGAAGGCATCAAAATCTGTCACTTTTGCAAAGACAATAAAACACCTGCAGTAACCAACACAAAAATAGCATTTTAGAGTGATGAAATAATTGCACTTAACTGTCATAGATATTAAAATCACACACGTACCGCCAAAAGC
>NW_017306278.1:1627247-1630254 GCF_000935625.1 Nanorana parkeri
AAAAAAAAAAAAAATTAAAATTGAAAAAAATGGTACAAAAAAAACATCCCCCAAAAAAAAAAAACAGCTTTGTTTTTGTGAATTATAAAAAAGGTAACAAGGCAGCTTCTTCATGAACAAAACCGGCTACAACATTAAATTAACCACTGACCATATATGAATATGTAGATTCACAAAACCAGTATTTTTATTTTTTTCCTTTTTTATTTTTTTGTTATTTTGAACAGTACACAAAACAGAAGGCGAGAATTCTTTTAAAAGACACTTACAATGTGAACACAGTTTTTATGGCAAAACAGGTTTTTTTTTTTTACACACAACATAAGTCATATTTAAGCAGTAAAGGCTAAATCGGGTTTGAGAGTTTTATAAAATTTCGTCTGTATTAGGCACATTTTGATTTTTTTAATAGATTTTTCCTTTTTTTTTTCTTGTTTTTTTTTTTTAAAACCTAGAATAAGCTAGGAAAATAATGCAGCCGTAAAATATACAAATATACCAAAAAGACCCTCTGATGGCCTGGGGCGGGGGGACGTTCACCGTGGCTGGTAAATATATATATTTTTTTTATAAATAAGCCGTATTGGGCACAATGATTGTTGAGGCTAAAACACATTTATTTTTTTTTTAAAACCTGAAATTTTCGTGTCTCTTCGGGTCAGGTGTCTGATTTCTCTTTTTAACACTTGAGCGAAATAAAAACAGTATTTTAAAAAGGTGGAAAAGATTTCCATCATCACGGGGGAAGGGCACAGAAAAAAAAAAAAGACAGAAACCTCTATGCAAAAATGTGATCACAACAGAAATTACTTCCATAGGAAGAATCTCAAACTATTTCTTAACTTTTTATCTTTTTACATCACAGTATATATATATATATGTAGGTTCTAGTTTATTTTCTTGTACTGAAAATGTAAACTTTTTTTTCTTTCTAAGAGCACAAGAGTGTGGTGGAGCGTGTGGATGCAATAGACTCAGTTTGATGAAATGTATAAGAAAATGGGGAAAAAAAAGGCCAAAAATGGAAAGATATAAAATTTGAAGCCAGGCAGTTTTTTTGTGTGATAAATAACATTAAACAGAAACCGGAACTAGAAAACATGGGTGGAAAACGATGAGAATTTCGATGTTGTAAGTCGACAACTTTTTTTTTTTAAAGGGGAATTAAAGGGACTCCCATAAAAGGCAACTGGTTCTAACGGCATTCAGAGGCATTAAGTTAGACTGGAGGTAGGCAACCCTCGGCACTGCAGCTGGGGGGTGGAACTAGGAGTCCCATGAGGCATTGCAAGACTGACAGCCATAGGCATGACTCCCAGGGGCCCCAGCTGGAGTGCCCGAGGTTGCCTTCCCCGGAGTTAGACCAGAGGCAGGTGTCCTCGACACTCCAGCTGGGGTAGAACTACAATTCCCATGAGGCATTGCAAGACTGACAGCCATAAGCATGACTCCCAGAGCCCCCAGCTGGAGTACCCGAGGTTGCCTTCCCCGGAGTTAGACTGGAGGCAGGCGTCCTCGGCACTCCGGCTGGGAGGGGAAAGGCTGGGGGGGAAAGGCTGGGAGGTGGGGGGATTGCGAGTCCCATGAGGCATTGCAAGGCTGACAGCCATAAGCATGACTCAAAGACTGGAGTGCCCGAGGTTGCCTTCCCCGGAGTTAGACCATTATAAAAGATTTGTAACAGTTTTAGGGCGACCGTGCACCATTACCATCCAGCAAACAACTGGCGAGAGCGGCCGGCAATGCAGGTTGCTGTCTTAGCATTTCCCACACATAGTCCTGAAGTCCCACTAGGAGTGTGCAATGTGGAGGTAAGTTCACACATATGCTCGGGGGCTTATTTTGGGGACCACATCCAAATATCAAAACTTACAAAAAGCAAAAAAACATTGGCATAGGACTTTTGAGGTACCCCGAGAATGCACATGTCACTGCAATTTACTTTGACCGTGGATTGTTGGTGCGACTTGAGGACGGCTTTGGGAAACACTTTAAAGTAAGGCAATGTGTAAAGCGCGGCCGAGCGGTTACAGCTGGTATCTGGGATTTAAAAACCCGTCGCATCACCAAAACAAAGATAACTCGCGTCCCACTTCGGATTTTTAGCAATGTGTTTTTTGTTTTGTTTTCCTGCTGTGGAACGGAACTGTGGCAGTTAAGCATACGCGCGCGCGGTGCTCCTATTTTAAAGCCACCTGGTGGGCCTTTGTCTTAAATCTGTCCAACCAAAAAAAAAGGCATTGTGGTGATCTGTCTGTATTTTTGGTCTCTACGAATTTTCCATAGGCGTTAGTACAGCACTTTTGTAAGCTGGAATATTTCGGTTTCAAAGGCACGTTCAGATCCGGATAGAACAAAAAGTTTTGGTCCGGAGGCAGATCTGCGCAAAACAAAATGCGGCCGAGTCAACAACTGCGGCATTTGACGCTATGCCTGCCGGCAGTGGATGTTCCTGTACATAGGTCTATGGAGGGGACTATTTGGGGGGGTCCACTGATTAAGGTTAGGAGAGTCCCAGCACAATCGTGTCCTAGCAGTTGGTGTTTTTTTATTAAGGTGGCCAAGAAAGGTTGTAGAAAGTAATTGTAAATTACACTGTCAGGTGAATCCACAACGACTGAACTTGGACGAGTGTCCAACGCAATCCATTTGATTCACCAGTTGACGGTATATCTGTAAAAAAAAAAAATCAAGACGACTTGCTGTATTTTTCTTGAAGACATTTCACTGGTCATCGGACCAGCTTTCACAATTCAGAAAGTCCGTTATGAATTCGGACGACCAGCAACATGTCTTTAAGAAAAATACAGCAAGTCCAGGTGCCTTGATTTATTTTTTTACAGATGTAGGACGGCTTCCCGACTAATCAGGAAGCCATGGTGTTGAGTCATTACATGCCGCCTGGCTACCTTAATTGGACTTTCGGTATCGGCGAGTACCGGAAAAAAATATCGGTACTCTATACCGAAATACCGGTATTGGTGCATCCCTACTCTTAACCCCCTCC
>NW_017306278.1:1630304-1630591 GCF_000935625.1 Nanorana parkeri
TGGGCCCCCAGTATCAATATACATTCTAGCTTCTGATGGAGGGATACATTAGGCGGATCTACTTATATGAGGACCAATAACCCCTTTTTTTTGTGCTGCTACAACGTACCCAGAAAGTATCTGCAATGCATCCCCCGGAACCACATCCAGAGCACCGTATCAGCAAGTGCCCTCCACCGTGAGACGGATGTTGGAGCGCAAAGAGGTGAACGAACATCCTTTTCTCTCACCTCATGTGAGCCCGGATATTTACAATTGAAAGTTAAATGAAAACTTTCAGCGGAGTG
>NW_017306278.1:1630716-1641176 GCF_000935625.1 Nanorana parkeri
GAAAATGACAGTTTTGTGGTTCAGGCCATTTAAAAAAAAAAAAAAAAGTATAAAAAAAAGGTTTGCCGCTTCGCTGAGAAGAGTGCGGAGGGCAGGAAAGGCAAAGGCGTTCACCCGATTCCGTGGATCCATGCTTCCACTTTCATCCCTTCAAAGCCAACTCCACCCATTTTCAGTGCTGCGAGTTCCGGGGGGTAAGGGAAAGCACGAGCCGGGAATCTGATAATCACTCAGGGAGTCCGGTGTGGAATTCCAATCTGTGCGCAAGTTATCACTGAAATTGTCACAGATACATAAAAAATATAAAACAACAGACGGTCCTTTAAGAAGTAGTGTTCAACTTTAAATACAAGTGCTTGAAAGAATCAGAGACGAACCCCCAAACATTTGTTAATATAAAGGATTATACAGCGAGGACCCCGGCGCCAGGGGGGCGGGGTTAGTGTTATAAAACTGACCGGTCAGGGCACAGAGCTGGAGTGAAATATTCTGCAGAACTGATGATGTTAATACACAGATATTAGTACATTTATACATGGACTCAGAGAGAACGTTCACTGGTTTAAAGTAATGAGGGTTACAGAAATAATTTAGGAGGAAAAAAAGAAAATGCACATTCTTTGTTTGATATATCAGATGATTTTTTTTCTCCCAGATGTCTACATTGGAGTCCCATCACACCGACTTCAGACTCTACGAGTCCCTATACCCCCCTGGAAGGCCGTCCAGCTGGTGCAAGCTCAGTCCGGGTCCCAAAGGCCGAAGTTTGCCCTTGTATCGGTTTGCCTCTGGTGGGGGGAGGGGGGTCCTGTACGAAAAAAAACTGACTAAATATGTCATTAAAAACCATCTTGAAGTGTCGCTCTCGCTTCTGTATATATGCTTGGACTTTTAAATTGCCCCTCACCTTTGACACGTGAGAGAAACCTTACCGAAGCAAATCGGTGCCGGATGCCAATCACAACAGATCTATCTGTAGAAAATAAATCAAAGCCGCTGGACTTGCTGTATTTTTCTTGAAGACGTTTTTGCTGGTCATCAGACTAGCTTCAGAAGTTAGTCTGATGACCGGCGAAAAGTCTGAGAAAAATACAGCAGGTCCAGCGGCTTTGATGTATTTTTTACATATATATGATGACCCGGATGAATGAGAACCATCGCAGACATGACCGATCTAGCGCCTCCTATAGATGGGAGGGATGACGGCAGTCTGTAGGACCCGGACGGAGCACATCCTGGCTAAAGATCAGCGGTGTTGACTTTAATTCCACTCTATCCAGGGCCAACCAAGGCCCGGCCTCGGGGCAGCAGGGAGTAGAGGGGCAGCAGGGGTGTGGAAGCCTCAGTTTCCCGGTGTTTGTCTTCTGTGGCTGTAGCCCATCTGATTATTCAAGGTTGGATGTGCTCAGGGCTGGATTTCCCACAAGGCCAACTGAGCCCCGGCCTCGGGGCACATTGAGGAACCTGGGCTTGGGGCAGCAGAGACAGTAAATCCGGCCCTGACTCTATCCCCGGTGATTACGGTTTTGGTAACATTACAAACACTTTGTGCAAATTCATGTTAAGATTTACAGCAGAATTAGTTTCACTCCACTCTGTTAAAAAATTAAATATAAAAACATTTTTTTTAAAGACAAAAAAGTAACTTTTTTAATTATTTTTTTGACTTACCAAAAAAAGTTACTTTTATGTTTTAAAATTTTTTTTTTTAGATATTTAATTCTTAAAGACAAAACAGTAACTTTTTTTTGTAAGTCAAAATAATAATTAAAAAAAAACAAAACTTGATTTATTGCAAAAATAAGCCATCTTCGTTCTCCTGTCCTCTCTGAACGAGTACAGTACGTTACATTTGGATACTCTAGATATTTTATTTTTTCTACAAGGGCTGCTTAAAATTGCTGTACCGGTGTTTGTTTTTGTTTTAAATAGTGTTGTGGACTTAAAACAACAAAAAGAAAAAAACTAAAATGGGAAATCCTCCCGCCTCATCTCAGGCACATCCGAAGCATATATCATCATTTGGTTTTAAAACAGAAAGAAAAACAAAATTCCTTATAATAACGTAGAGAATTACATTCGTCCGTATGCATTTCCCTCAGGTAGTTAGAAAAAAAAAGGTTAACATTTAAAAACGTCTGTTTACATTCATACATTTTAAATGTATTTTGCTCGTAGTGCGCAAGCATTCCTTTTCCTTAAGAAAAAAACAAAACAGTTTGTTTTTTTAAAAGAGAAAAATCAGTGATTTGATTTTTTTTTTTTTTAAATTCCTTTATGAGAAGTGATCACAGACAGAGACTACTTTAAGTAGCTGTGGCACCGTGAACTGCGTCACTGCCGGATAACCGCGGCGCTGTGCGATTTGCTCTGCAAGGCAACAACGCGCGTTCTTCCCCAACAACATTATTTTTTTTTTTTTTAAAAGAAATATCCGTGTTCGCTGTTTGACACTTCAAATACGCACGCCATGCACAGTAGTGTGTCTTGTGTATCCCTGTTTGTTACCACCTGGAAATACAGGAGAGAGAAATGTTACACAATAGAAAATAATAGGGTCAGAAATTGTCCTTATTTAACCCTTTCGCTGCCAAGCCCTCCGGAATATTTTTCGAATCAGCTGGCCGAGCCATTTTTGAATTTTCTGCAATTTTTTCCTATATTTCAGTAAACTAATACAAATTTTATGGGAAGAAAAAATAAGCTTTTTCTGGACACAAGATGTCATCAGCCTTCCGGGATGAATGATGTTGGCCGTCATTCTGCTTCCTCTGAGCCCAGGCTGTCATGTCTGTAAGTCTGTAACCCACTACAGACTTAGATCATGCTACCCTGGGCTCAGAGTACTACATACATCCTTCATTTTGTGCATGAGCAGTAAGGAACCCCGAAGTCACTTCCCTTGGCTGCTCTGCCAGTTGCAGTCTTTCTCACGTCATGCAATGCAGGACCAGCAGTCCTACATTTAATGTATTTTTTTTTACTTTACTGATAGGGGCTTTGGGGAAATATCAGGGGTGGTCAATCTTGAGACGGTAAATGTTTACCATCAGCCCAGTCATGAATGGACAGGAAGTCTCTGTATTGAGCTGCTTCCTGTTCATTCATTAAGTGAGAAGATAGTAAACATATTTACTATCCCCATTCATAAATGAGCAGGTTAGCGCTTCTGCCTTACAGCACTGGGGGTCCCCGGCTCGAATCTGGGCCGGGTCACCATCTGCAAGGAGTTTGCATGTTCTCCCTGTGTGGGTTTCCTCCGGGTTATCCGGTTTCCTCCCACACTCCAAAGACATGCTGGAAGGTTAATTAGCTCCCTGTCTAAATTGGCCCTTGTATACTGTATATGTATGTGAGATAGGGACCTTAGATTGTGAGCTCCTCGAGGGCAGGGACTGATGTGAATGTGCAGTGTGGCGCTCTATATAAATGCCTTTAATAAATAAATTAACTAGGAACATAGTAATCGCTGTATCCTCAGTTATTTACTAACACCGAGTGATCAGTACCGACACACGGGTGTTGTGGGAGCAACCATAAGGTCTCGTTCACACCTAGGCGTATTGCATATGCGCGCCTGTCGCACGTTTTTTTTACCGCGATTTGCAGTAAAAAAGTCGCCCGACAAACGCGCGTTTCCGAAGGCTACTTGGCTGTATCCCAATGGAAACGCGCAACAAAACGGCCCAAAGTAGTACCTGGACCTTTTCAGGCGTGGGCCGTTTTGTAGCGCGTTAGGGACGGGCGGAAATACGCCAAGGTGGGAACGAGACCATTGAATACAATGGGATTTATATTTTTGAGCGTTTTATAGAGCGTTCGTCCAGCGTAGAACGCGCTACAAAACGTTCAGGTGTGAACGAGGGCTTAGAGAGGAAGGAGCAGCGAGGGGTGCTGGAGAGGCAAGTATTAGTAGGGTGTTGGGGGGAGGCTTTTCACAGAACCTGTTCCTTTAAATTATGTTTTGTATGTTTTTATATTTGTTATTAATAGGAATGTCATACCAACAAAATAGTAAAGTTTTCCAGCACGCTGTTCATCATGTACTTCTCCGGTAAGTGCTTCAGCTTGTGAATAAAATTGATCATATATTCACACATGGGAGAGCGGTTTATCCTATACACGAATCGGCCATTTTCAAACCTTGCATATTCTGTCTGTAAGGACGAGAGAGGGAAGACATATAAACAATGAGATCCTCCGACAGTCACCACGTCCACATTATATTCAGCGCTGCACACATCATCATAACAGTAAATGTTTAGCACAGTGAAGCCTTTTAAAAAGGTACTCGAATGTCTCATTCCCACCCCATATCCCAAAAATAAGAGGGCAGGACAGTGGGCGGAGCTATGCAAATCACTGCTTTAAGCCCCATCAGCCAGATTAAGAGCTGCATACAGCTGTTTCAGTCTTTTTGGCCATCATCAGTGCAGTGTATGGAAATGCCTTCTATGGAGGAGGACTTAGAACCCAACAAGACCGCAGAACTATACAGGTTAGGATAAGACGGGAATCAAAAGCTAGCGCATAGCACAGTAAAGCCTTCATTGTACGGAAGATATTCACGTCTCATTCCATCACATATCACAAGAATGAGGAGGGTGCACAAGGAACACACACACGGCTCATTATGTTTAAAGTGGATGTGAACTGCTTGAAATGTTTTTGGTTTTGCCCCAATCTGCAAGTATACACAGCATACTGGCACATCAGGGGGCACTGACCTTAAAAGTGTGCCCTTCTCCAGTGTTGTGGGGTCCTCGTCCTTCAGCGCTGTTCCCTGACGCCACCATCTCTGCCACTGACACCTCCAGGTTATCAGAAGTCCTCTTTGGCCATTAGGTGGCCCATTGATGATGTCAATCTGGCACATAGGAGCTACATTGTCCCTGGCACCCGGCCCATTCCTGGCATCTTAGAGGTGCCATGAATGTGCTGAGTGGGTGCACTGTATGGCGCGTGCACTGTACACAGAGGATAACAAATGTCTGGGGGATAGAGGAAGAAGAGACTTTGCACGTCTCCTGACCTCCCAGCAATCTTTATTTTGTCCAGGGGCGTCACGAGGCTGGGTGACACCCGGAGCGGTAACCGAGTGTCACCCCGCCGTGACGTCATCACACACGCGCCGCAGTATTCGGATACCTGCCGACGGCCATCTTTGTGATGGACGCCGGCAGAGAGGGGAGAGAGAGGGGAGGACAGTCACCCGGCTGGATAAGATATGCCGCCGGGTCCCCTCTTGTCTCCTGATACTGTCGGTCGTTCGGTCCATGACCGAGCGCCCGACTTTTCAGAGGGGGGTGACACCAAAATGACTGAGTCATTTTGGTGTCACCCCTCCAATGGTGTCACCCGGGTGCGGGCCGCACCCCCCTTGTGACGCCACTGATTTTGTCTCCTTTACGTTTGCATTAAACCTTCCGTCCCAGAAAATTGTAAAAACAACAAATAAAAACACTTCTCCTTGTATTGCTACATTGTTTCATGTCAAAAAGGAAAATATTGTTAAGCGGGAATATCTGGGAGTACGCTCAATCATGTGCAAAGTAGCTGTGACCGTGCTGTCACCAGCACCTTCCAGTCACACAGCAATGATTGGGAGCCACTGATCACATGATCACTGTGACAGCCAATCACAGTGATGACATGATTCAGAAGCCCAGGAAATGCCTTTGATGTCCAGCGCCTCTTGAATGGGCAGCAGGAACAGGAAAGTGTTTCCACAAAAACGTCTGCTGTGCACAATCTTTAGTGGGAATGACAGGTTCTCTTTTTCGTGTAACAATGTATTCCGGGGCAGGTCTGTGTGTGAATTCGGGAATGTCATACCTCCACTTTCTCTACCACTTGTTTCCCAAACGAACAGACTTTAGTTGAGCAGGTGATGGTCATGTTCTCCGAGCTCTCGTACTGACTCGTTACCCCGTAGAATGCCCCGGCATCGTCGTGGATATTACAGTTCAGGTCGGCCTGTTGGAGGAGATGAGAAGTCACGCTCGGTAACAATGTATCAATGTCTGTGATTAGCGTTTCAGATCGTTACAATCGTTCACATCAGGATCCCACACTACTGACAAATCCCGAGCTAAAACCATACTGCACATTCTGGCGGCCTCTTTATGTTCTCATTGGAGGCGGCACCACTGTAATAGCACAGACGTGCAGATGGGCGAGTATCATACAGTTCCAAACATTACCGTACAGTCTATGCAGAGCTGTTATCTTTCAGTATGGTGTATGGACAAACTATCAATTCTCTCCCCCACTGCCAACACCCAATTGCAACTCTGGGCGCCCCTGTGACCTATCCCTGGGTCTCAGAGTTGTCTGATGCCAATACCAATGGCAACTTTTTGTATGGGGGATTCCAGACATCCGGTCACGCTCACAGGGCAGCTATGATTGGGCACGTCATGGTGCGTGATCACTTTTGGTACAAGGCCTGCTATTGATTTATTTAAAGCTACAGCGTGCGTGGCCATTCATATCTGTATGCAGCGCTCGCAAACCGGAGCTGGCCTTAGCAAGAAAAAACTCAGAGCTATGCAGGAACCCGCTTTTGGGGTTCGCCCCCCTTTCCCTGCGGTGAGGCCCAGTGACGTCATCCTCGCCAAGGCAAAGGTCGCTGGAAGCCGTGTGTAAGGCGAGTACTTGTTCTAAAATGTTTATTTATTGCTTTCACTTTGTACATGGGTCAGGGACTGCAAGAGACGGACCTCACATTTTCATGGTCTCTTCCAAGTTAGTTGACACTTCTGCCTTGCAGCACTGGGGTCCCCGGTTCGAATCCCGTCTGGAACCCCATCTGCATGTGCTTGAGTGACTTTCTTCCGGGTACTCCGGTTGCCTCCCAAACCCCTAAAGACATGCTGGTAGGTCAATCTTTCAGATTGCAAGCCCTCAGGTGCAGGGCCCTCCTTACCATCTTGTCTTGAATTGTATTGTAATGTCTTCCTTACATTGTAAAAACTGTTGGCGCGATATAAATACTGAATAATAAATACTGAATAATAAAAATAATTGGCCCTAGCATACGTCTGTGTCAGATAGGCCCTTATATTACAGGCTCCTTGAGCCTTGCATATGTACAATATGTAAACTATTGGGGCTATATATATATATATAGAGAGAGAGAGAGAGAGGGGGAAATTTATCAGAATCTGGAGCAGTTGCCCATAGTAACCAATCAGCTTCTCTCCAGTTTGTTCAGCTAAGCCTTGAAAATGAAAGATTGGTGCCGATTGGTTGTCATGGGAAACTGCTCCAGAATCTGTCTGTTCTGGTTGTGATAAATTCCCCCCAGAGTATATTAGATACTAATACTAGCTGATATATTAAAAAAAAACATGCATTTACTTTTGTTTTGTACTGGATATGCAGTTGGTTTAAGTGGTTATGTCACTTTATATCACCTAAGAATACCAATCACTTTAATCTCTCTGCATGTAGCTGTGTTGTAGTACCGGAAGCCTGGCCAGCAGGGGGCGCTGTGTGACTGGATAATACATTAGTGTACACAGCAATTACTGCTTGTTAGATGAAGATTATCATTGGAGAATATTGTACATTGCTTATAACATGTTGAAAGTCCAGCAATAGAGTAAAGATTGTAAGGTGTCCGTGCACTTAGTAGCTAGAAAGATCCGGTATCTCTTAAAGGATTCTAAGGAGCAAGAAATTCTAGTTTGGTGCGAGCCGACAGTGTCAAGTAAACCCATCACAGGCCTGAACTTCACTGCGCTGTTCTGTTGCACATAACACACAATTACACAATTGGATGCACAAGTACTTCTTTCAAGGGCTTGTTCACACCAAACTGCAGACCAGATCTGCATGAGTTTCTGCACATGCAGTGCAGTGCGTTTTGCTGCATTCCAGGCCGTTTTTGCCGCGGCTCCAAACCGGTGGAAGGGGCAGCCGCTCCAAACCGGTGGAAGGGGCAGCCGCTCCAAACCGGTGGAAGGGGCAGCGGTTCCATGCTCCCCCTTCACTCGGGAAGCTGCCCAATCAGAAAGCTGGGCGCCGTGTAGTGACGCGGCACCTGGCTTTTCGATTGGACGGGAAGCCAGCTTCATGCTCCCAGAAAGCCGGCTCCATGCCTGCTTGTCACCTAGTGACAGCTTCCCTGCTAATCAGGAAGCCAGGTGGCGAGTCATTACACACCGTCTGGCTACCTGAATGGGACTTCCGGTATTGGCGAGTACCCCAGAAAAAAGATCGGTACTCGATACCAAAATACCGGTATCGGTACATCCCTACCGAGGACCCCCCAGTACAGAAGTGCTGACCACCTAGCCACTGTATAATATTGTTCCCATTGCTCATTTGACTTTAAAGGAGAACTATGAGGGGGGAGGGGGGGGGGGGGTTTTTCACTCACCTCATAGTTCTAGCCGACCTGTGACAATGAGACTGTCACAGGTCGGCTCAGTAGATCGGGAAGTGAGCGAACACATACCGTCGCTCGCTCACTTCTCGATCCTGTCACGGCAGGGGAGGGGCTAGATTCCCCCCTCCCCGCTCCGATCCGCCAGCGCTGACTGGCGGGACGGACGGGGGAGGGTACAGCTGGCTCTAGATAGGCAGAGTCAGCTGTCAGTCACGCAGCTGGGCGGATCCCGGCACAAATGTCGGGATCCACTTCAGCTGCGGCGCTCCTGAAAAAGTGAGCTGTAGCCCCCTATATACTGAGCCTAGGGTGACGGGGGGACGCTAGTTTGTGTCCTCCCGTTACCCTGAGGAGAACTAGGGGGAAAAGCCCTAACCCCATAGTTCTCCTTTAAGATACAAACCTTGTTTTTTTGTATTTGCGCCCCATCCTGAATAAGAGATTTTCACTCATAGGACACAAAAGCCAAAAGTGGGCTAAAAATACCCCAAGTTGGCTGGAAGCGGTGGTGGGATTTCTCATGCTGTGGTGAATGTCGTACACAATGGAGGCCCGTGCGCCCGAGCCATAGGACTGCGCGCTGTACGTCTCGCCTATGGCCCAATTACTGTCCTCTGCCATTACCGGGTAATTGCGGCACAGTCACATCTCCCACTTCTTTTGATACGAAGACACTTTACAGGGAGACAGCTGATGGGCAATTTATACCGACAGAAATGGAACACCATTTAAAATGTGTTAGATTCTTCCATGCTTAAGACATATTGATTGATGGCGCTGCCCACGGCGTTTATAAAACACACATCTGGCGACCTGTAGAGCGCGGCCGGGCGAGGAGGAATCGGGTGATAATGACCGTTCTAACAGAGAGAGCCGGGACGTAGTGGACCCCGCACACCTCCGCTGATGGGTTCTGCTCTCCCGAATATCGTTCAGACACTTCAAGGTTGGTAGTACGGCGGCCATAGCGCCACCTACCAATGCATTCATTACATACATGACCACTGACCTCCGGACAGAAAATCGGACGAGGCATTTACCGACGCAGCCATGTATTTTTGTATTGTACTGCAAGCAGTTTCAGCTTGGCGTCGGCTTCATGCACAGCAGAGCTCAGACTGCGGGAGGCAATCTGGTTGTGCTGCAGTATTAGACGCATGCAAATAGGAGGAGAGAGAGGAGCTTGTTATTTTGCTGCTTCTCCTTTCACAGGCTTGGGGAGGGACCAGACCTGTAACGGTAGCTTGACTTCAGCAGAACAAAAACGGGTCTCCTCGCCTGCTAGGCAGAGCAGCGTAAATCTCATGACTGGATGGACACAAATCCTTTGGTAGCTATAAAAGCTCTGATGAATTTAGTTAGTCTCTGTGCTGAGCCGTTTGCCTGGGATTAAGCGTTAAGGTTAAGTGCAGTTTAATTCCCCCCTCCCCTCCTTCCCTGACCTAACCCACCCTCCTTACATTGATCTGGTGGTGGCAGCACCCGCTGTTTGTTTACATCCATTGGCGTAAGACTCCATGCCCATGTCTGCACATTAAATCCCCATAGACGTCTACAGAGCGTTGCCCTGAGGCCAGAGACAGTCCTGTAGAATGGCGCGGCCAGGACAGTGAAGACGCGCACTGCTGGACGTAAACAAACACCGGAGGCAGCAGCCGTCGGATCAATGCAAGTATGCAAGGGGTGGGTTAGGTTAGTTCAGGGGGCGGGGCCAGAAAGAATACGTTTGCATGAGATTGCAGTTTGTCTTAAAAAACATTAAAAAAAAAAGAAACAGAATGGATTCTGAACTTTTTGTTTATGAAGAGGGCGAGGCCTACGTCACAAACTTCCTACAAGTATCCCTACCCTGTGCTGGTTTCCTGCTCCATAGCTCCTCCCACATCCCCATCACATGAAGCGCCGTCCTTCACGAACAAGTCATTGCCTTCCAGGAGATCAATATACTCCGTAGCTGGAGGACTCCGTTACATCCAACACAGCTGGAAGAGGACTGTCGGGGTGTATGTGGCACGTCAGTATGAGGATCGGTTTTATTTTGATGTATTAACATTACTGCCCCTAG
>NW_017306278.1:1641230-1653123 GCF_000935625.1 Nanorana parkeri
GGAACGGGCTCCTCGTCTACACGAAGCCTCCCACATAAGCAGCACTACATCAAAGGATCTCAATAGGTTTCCTCTGATTACAAGAGGCGGCGCTTTGCAGGAGCATCCTGTCTGCAATTCAAATTCCTCCAAAACAAAGAATGGATGTTGTGTTTGTAGAGGTCGTCCCACCGATCCCAGCCCGTCCCTTCATTTATAGACGGCTGAATAAATGATACTGTTTTTTTATTCATCGCCGCGCAATTCCAAGAGGAGGCTTTGCATAAAAACTAATAATTTAACATGTTACAGACTCGGGGGGAGCATAGGGAGTGCGAAGGTGGGGAGCGACCCCGGACCCACGCATCAGTCTAGTACCGATACTATAGATCAACCAGTCTCAATCAAGACTGCCCGGAGCCCTATGTCGTCAGAGCCAACACGAGACAAGTACAGCCTGACCTCTAACCTCTCAGATTGGTCGCCAATTACGCCGATTATCTTTTTAGCAATCTGTAAGACGGGCAATTCTCCTACTGACCACCAGTGTAATGGAGGGGTGCTCTTCACCGACCACCAGTGTAATGGAGGGGTGCTCTTCACCGACCACCAGTGTAATGGAGGGGTGCTCTTCACCGACCACCAGTGTAATGGAGGGGTGCTCTTCACCGACCACCAGTGTAATGGAGGGGTGCTCTTCACCGAACAGACGGAGTACAATAGTGATCTGGGAGCTGCAGATATAACAATTTTTTAGCCGCGGTTCCCCAGGACCTGAAACTCATTTCAAGGGTTCCTCCATGGTGGATCAGAGAGGCTGCACAGGTCTCCCATCACTGCAGAGTAGAAAGTCCCCAACAGGGGGCATCACACACCAGGGCATCACACTGTCATCACTCTACAAGTCTCAGCAGGATTTAATGAGAAATAGAAAACGATTGTTTTCCTTCTGACAAAAATAGCGCAAAGCCAAAGTCAGTCGATTCCAGAACCGGCCGCGGATTTCACAGGCAATGCCGGCAGTTAAAGGGAACTTGCCAGGACGACCCCTAAAATTACCATTTGGAATGTTCTGATTGGATTGTCATTAATTCAGCATGCCTGAGCCACACAGACCGCGAATGTCTCCTCCGTGTGCTGCAGATGGAGGCTGGGGACAGAGTGATGCAATGCTTGGCAGGAGTGCTAATTGCTCACATCAGATTTTTGACCTACATGGCCCAGAGCTCCAGAGGCTGACTCTCATCATCAGATTTTAAAGCGGAACTCCGTCCTTCCCCTCGTCTTCTATCTGACCTCCGTCCTTCCCTTCATTCTTCTATCTGACCTCCGTTCTTCCCTTCAGTCTTCTATCTGACCTCCATCCTTCCCTTCATTTTTCTGTCTGACCTCCGTCCTTCCCTTCAGTCTTCTATCTGACCTCCGTCCTTCCCTTCATTCTTCTATCTGACCTCCGTTCTTCCCTTCAGTCTTCTATCTGACCTCCATCCTTCCCTTCATTTTTCTGTCTGACCTCCGTCCTTCCCTTCAGTCTTCTATCTGACCTCCGTCCTTCCCTTCAGTCTTCTATCTGACCTCCGGCCTTATCTTCAGTCTTGCACAGTTGCTCCTCTCCTCTTCCTCCGATGTCACTGTACACCGGGAGCTTCTCACAATGTGCAATAGAAGCTGCAGCAAGTCAGATAGAGGCCCGCCTCATTTCCTGGCTGGAGGATGTCCAGCATCATCTAGTCCTCTCCTTCCCAGCCTGGTTGTCCCCATCCATCCCTTCATTTAGTGCATTTCAGTTCTTTCAGTCATGGAGGCTCAGCATCGCATATGGGCATTGCCTAGGGCGGTGCATGCAAATACAGGCTGCCTAGGAACGCCCACTCCTCCAGACCGACATCCACCCATCAAGGTATTTTGTGATTTGCATAACTCCTCCCAAGAGCCCGCCCACTGCTTGCTCTTGAGAGGAGTACTAAGGCAAGGTGCTGCGATGACTTTAAACCATCAACAGCTACTGGAAACTGTGTTTTTCTACCATGTAGAGTGTACCCCAGGGGTGGGCAACGCCGGCCCTCCAGCTGTAGTGAAACTACAAGTCACATGAGGCACTGCAAGACTGACAGCTACAGGCCTGGCTCCCAGAGGCATGCTGGGATTTGTAGTGAAATCACACCTGGAGGGCCCGGAGTTTCCCCACCCGTGGTGCCACTCAAAATTTCAAGCAGCTTCAGCAGTAGGAAGCTCAGACCCGTCCCTCTTTCCTGCATCTCACTATTGGTCCGGTGAAGCCAGCCATCATTAATTAGTATGGGCCAATCGTGAGGCGCAGGAAGTGGGCGGGGCCCTTAATTGCATCATGTGACGCATGCTTTCGCAATATTACACAAATGGCATCCTGCAACCACCAAGTATAACCAGTCCCTCCACCTCCGGAGCCGCACGGAACTCCATCGACACTCACCGTAACCAGTTCTGTGCAGTAAGTATACAGATGATGATGATGAGGAGGAGAAGAGTCACTCACCCAAAACTTCACTAAGAAGAAGGCATTCTGGGGCCCCTTCCCAAACAGCTCCTTCAGGCCCCCTTTCTTCTCGGGGAACTTGTCGTAAATTTGGCGGATGTCTACGGCCTCGAGCAGGGGGTCGCTGTACGAGTGGTTGGCTTGTCCGATGTGCACAAAGAGGTGTTTGTTGTACTGCAATAGAAGAGGACACGCGTCACATGACAGAGATCACAGCCATCGGACATCTTCAGACCCCCCTCCTCCCCCAGAGCTATACACCCTCCACCCTGCCTATTCATGTCACATCACCCAATCACTTCCCTCTCTGGTGTCAAGGAGCTTACAATCCAAGGTCCCCATCTCACACGCTTAGACATGTGCGCACACACATACTGGGGCCAAGTTAGACGGGAGCCAATCGGGCTACCAGCATGTGCTTGGCATTGTGGGAGGAATCCGGAGTCCCCAGAGAATGAAGCACAAGGAGAATATGCAAACTCCACGCGTTTCTGCCTTACTCGGCCAGCTTAACCAGCTATGACTAAGGCTGAAACGCGTCAGCAGCAGTTCTTCGCACAGATGCATGTGGAATAAAGTTTGAATTGCTTTGGAAGATCATCGCGTGCTGGCTCTGCAGTTTTTGAGCCCGTCGCTCCAGAAGAGAGCCATCCGTGTGGATTGCGGGGGCGTATGATAGGGGTAAGCTGTGCGCTTTGCGTTCTTTGTTCTGGGCAGAGATCTGACCCTGGGACCCCAGTGCTGCAAGGCAGAAGTGCTAACCGCTATGCCAGACAGGAGAGGATGAAACAGCCCTTCGTATCAGCCCTGGCACCATTATATAATATAAATGTTCTATGCAAGCCACGTTCACTCTGTGGCCCCGTGATGCGGCAATCTGGGGGGAGTCTTGTGTGTGTACACATCCCCCTTCCCCCTGCTTCTCCCAGAGCTACAAATCAACTTCCATTCCTTGCGATGTTTCATGTAACGCAGTCTAAGGCCGTACCTAAAGGGAAGCAGCTTTTCTCATTACACCACAACAAGTCAGATGCCGGTACTGAACGCAGAGCCCCCTGTACAGTACATAAGGCGAGCGCCAGTTACTGGGAAGTCACCCAGTGGGCATGGATTTCACTTCTAAGAACTGGAGGTTCCCTTGTAGTCTCATGTGCCTTCTATAAATCCCAGCGTTTGAAACCATTGGTGGACGATCATGTGATCAAAGTGCTTAGGCGTTTGGTCAGGTGACCTGCTGCTGTGGAATCCCGACACATTGTATTCTTTGCTGCACTGCGGCAGCTCGATCTGCAGCTCCGCGTCCTCTGTATCGCCACAAACAATGTGACTGGAGCCCGGGGATCGGCAACGCCTCGTGTGACTTGTAGTTCAACAGCTAGCGGGCCGGAGTTCCCACCCCTGCTGAAGCCTGTACCAGTTTATAATCAGCCAACTCCATTCCAAGAGCATCCACACAAAGTGTAATGGCCCCTTTTCCTTAGAAAGCAGCTACAGCCGGAGTAGGAAAGCCCGTTCCCTGCCAGCATGCTGCAGAGGAGGACCCTTGCTCTCAGTGAGGAAGCAGTGGTCTGGCTGCGGAGGTCTGAGACAACCCCTGCTGAGTCAATGCCGAAGCTCTCCAATCAGCAGAGAGCATGATCTATACTTGACTGCAGAGCTATATGCATGACTCACCAGGGGGAGCGTTAGACCTCTGCAGAGAGGCCGCTGCTTCCACAAAGGAGAAGGTGGTCCTCTGCCAGGGGATTGGCTTTTCTACTCTGTTGGCTGCTTTCTGAAGAAAACAAAAGGGGCTGCAAAGTTAAAGGAGAACTATGAGATGAGTGATTTCCACTCACCTCATAGTTCTAGCCGACCTGTGACAATGAGACTGTCACAGGTCGGCTCAGTAGATCGGGAGGTGAGCGAACACATACCGGCGTTCGCTCACTTCTCGATCCTGTCACGGCTCTCTGCCGTGACAGGGGGAGGGGCTGGATTCCCCGCTCCGATCTGCCAGCGCTGACTGGCGGACCGGGGAGGGGGCGGGTACAGCTGGCTCTGCCTCTAGATAGGCAGAGCCAGCTGTCACTCACGCAGCTGGGCGGATCCTGTCGTCTAAGTCGGGATCCGCTCCGGCTGCGGCGTCTCAGTATACCGCGAGCTGTAGCTCCCTATATACTGAGCCTAGGGTGACGGGAGGACGCTAGTTTGTGTCCTCCTGTTACCCTAAGGAGAACTATGGGGAAAAGCCTTAACTCCATTGTTCTCCTTTAAATACTTTGTTATGATGAACCTGCAATGTATTTATCCTGAAGGTTCAGAGCTGATTTCTGATTGGCTGCAGGGGGGTTCGTACACCATCACGGCTCTGCCATGAAGAAGTCAATACCGGTCTATGGTCCCGGGTCTGTTATGCTGAAAGCAACCATCGGATCCTCCATTTTACGGTTCCGTGCAGCAATCTTCAGATCTTTATCACTTCCTGTTCTATTGATGGCAGTCAGCAGTTGTATCCCCGACGCATCACGTCAGACCCGCGGCCGCCATTCTCTGTCTTTATTGACAGATTCTCTTTTCAGTTATTTATATCCTTTGTCCTTGAATGGGACTCCGGCTCTGCTATGTGCAGAACATTCCATTCTATCCTGACAGCAGCTCTGAGCCGCCCCCCCCGCCCCGGGACAATGGGAGTACTCCCTCCTGCTGGAGGAGGAGGGAAAGGCATGGCTGAAGAGCACAGAAGGAAGCCAGGAAGTGAGAAAGTCTTAAAGGACAAAGCAACAGGTTCACTTTACCGCCCACCTCTGCGGCGACACATCCCTTCCAATCACCTTCCCACCAATAGAATATAAGACTCTGTCTCTACCCCATGTGACAGCACTGAGCCAATCAGCAAGTAACATGCTCCTTCATACCTGGAAGTATTCTAGGACATTCTTCTCTCTGTGTTTAAAGGGGGGTCTCGTGGGATTGATGGGATGTCGTCAGCGGATGATGACATCACTCGCATCTGGCCATGGCCGAGGTATTTTTTTGGCAAATTCTTTGAAATCATCAAGTTTGAAGCCCTCATAATTAGAAGAACTGAAATCTAATAAATGAAAGGGGCGGGGCCAGGGATAGTCAGGCTGATGATGCTGGATGTCCTCCAGTCAGGAAATTAGGCCGGCCTCTATATGACTTGCTGCAGCTTCCAATGCACATTATGAGAAGCTCCCAGTGTGCAGTGACATCAGAGGAAGAGGAGCCGGTACAACTGTGCAAGACTGAAGGGAAGGACGGAGGTCAGAGAGAAGACTGAAGGGAAGGCCGGAGGTCAGATAGAAGACTGAAGGGAAGGCCGGAGGTCAGATAGCAGACTGAAGGGAAGGACGGAGGTCAGATTTAAGGGAATAACTCTCGGTCTGTGTTGACCCGGATATCACAGGGCTGATGTGATGAAGTCAGACTCTTTCATGAATAGGTTCTATGATGAGCCATCTCAGTTCCCGTACACCCCCCCGCCCCCACCCCCACCCCGGGGTATACAAACAAACAAAGGAATCCAGAAGAAATCCTCGTCATTTATGGATTAGTTGCTGCACCATACAGTGTGAAATACATTAGAGAAACCAAAACGAGCCGTTTCCACAGCTTCCCCACCTCCAGCACTCAAGTTACACGGCCAGAAAATCAATTTGACTTAGTTAACGTGATCCCTCATTAGGAAATCCTAGACTTCCTCTTATCGAGGCCTCGACTGAGCTCGTATTAGCTGATTAACAAAACATCACAATGAGAATTGTGCACATTTTACAGAGTGTGACACACACGGACACACACACAGACAGACGCAAGGGGATGTTTTTTTTATTTTCCCTTTAAAAATGTTAGCTGGAGTTCATCTAAATCTACTCGTCCATCCAACACTACCCTCTCCCTGGGGGACTATGCTGCTGTCTAAAGGTGCCCATACACTGCTCGATTCTCGTACGAGAATCGGGCGAAATCCCGAGATCGTAGGAGAATCTACTGTACAGTCGCACGTCTTTTGTCGAACCAGCATGCTTGAAAACCCGCCGAGAATCGTACGATTGTCGGCGGGTTTTTCTAGCCTTCTCGTCCGATAGCTGCGGAACGGGCCGGTGTGCGCACGCGCACACTGCCCGTTCTGCATTGCGGTCATCGGAAGCCCGCCCCTCAGCGGGGCGGGCTTTCGATGATCGCAAGTACGATCTGCCCGTCCAAGGTGGGCAGATCGTACGATCTTTCAATAAGCATACGACCATCGCAAGACAAAAGTCTTGCGATGGTCGTAAGGTGTATGGGCACCTTAATGGTGGCTACTCTGCTTCTCCATAAAGTGGAGGTGTGAGCGTTTTCCCCCTAGGACAGGAAGTGTGTTCACGGGTCAAAGTAAAAGAAAAAAAGCCTTACAATAGAAAAACGAACGCAGCCGCCACATACAAGGACTGGTAGGGCTGCTACAGTGTATGGCCACCTTAACAATGTCGCAATGTGATCACAGGGGGGAGGGGAGACTGAGGAAATGCTTCCTCCTGCCAGCAGCAGACTGATCACTGGGGGAGGGGAGACTGAGGAAATGCTTCCTCCTGCCTGCAGCAGACTGATCACTGGGGGAGGGGAGACTGAGGAAATGCTTCCTCCTGCCTGCAGCAGACTGATCACTGGGGGAGGGGAGACTGAGGAAATGCTTCCTCCTGCCAGCAGCAGACTGATCACTGGGGGGAGGGGAGACTGTGGAAATGCTTTCTCCTGCCAGCAGCAGACTGATGACATCATATCAGCCTAGAAGCAATCACTGGCCAGGAATTTTACATGAATACAGTTGCTGGGTATGGTGACATGCCAGGAATCTCGCCATGCAATAAAGAAACTGAAAGGTTCACGCTGGTAAAAGATATTTCCTTGAGAACAGAGTGCTGATGTATGGAGAGTAGAGATCACTGGAGGATGGCTGACCCTTTAAAATGACAGGAGTCAGAATGTTTCCTCAGCGGCTGAGCATCACAAAGTAAATAGGAGTGCGGAGTACAAAGTAAACAGTTTTCTCCCCGTGCAGGTTTAAGAAATGTTCCCCGTCGTGCCGACTCACAGAGATGCTTCTGCCCTGAAGATAGTTACATGTGTATTATGTAGGGATGCACCCATACCGATACTAGTACTTGGGCGAGTACTCGTTCTTGCCCAAAAGCTCCGATACCTTTCCACGACACCGAAACTTCCGGTCAGAGGGAGATTTCCTCTGACCGGCAGTGCCGCGAGGAAACATGGAGCTGGGAATGTGGCTCCATGCTATTTGGACAGCTCGGCGCTGATTGGCCGGGAACCCGGCTTCCCAGCCAATCAGTGTCGATCCGTGCAAACAAATCTTATATGGCGACACGACCCCCCACCCTGCAGACAAATCATTCCCCTCACATCGATCCTCAGCAGCCGTCATTACCGTACCAGTCCCTCGGCCAGCTGCGCGGACACCGCTCTCCGGGATCTGCCCACGTCTCCTGTGTGCACAGCGCCCGCGTGATTGGCCCTCAGCCTGCTACTGCGCATGCACAGGATTTCTGGAGAGCGCTGGGCAGTCTGCGCGTGCGCACTAGCAGGCTGAGGGCCGATCACGCGGGCGCTGTGCACACAGGAGACGTGGGCAGATCCGAGAGAGCTTGGAGAGCGGTGTCTGCCCAGCTGGCCGAGGGACTGGTACGGTAATGAACGCTGCCGAGGATCGATGTGAGGGGAATGAGGTGCCAGTAGGGTGGGGGGTCGTGTCACCATATTGTCAGATCTGTTGGCCGGCCTTGATACCAATTGGCTTCCCGGCCGAACAGCATCCAAACAGAATGGAGTCCGTTTCCCAAGCAATCAAGAAGCCTTCCTGGCTTCCTGTTTTCCCTGGGAAGATGGCTCTATGCTAGCGTAAGTGCCGGTATCGACGAGTACCGAAATATAAGTATCGGTACCGAAAAAAACCAGTATCAGTGCATCCCTAATATTAGCAATTTCACAATGTCTCATCGTTAATAATCAATAACTCTGAACAGTTTTTAGGTGGAGACACCAGATAGGACCTCCCGGGCTCCCCATTGCAAGGTAAACTATGGATTCCGTTCTATAAGTCGGGTCTTTTCTTTTCTTGGGGCTGTGTAAAAACAGAAGGCGCTCCGAGGTTTCCACCTATCAAGACACACCGGAGGGGTGAACTAATAATACCGCCCCTGCCCCCCCGAGCTCACTGAGGCATGAACCAGCTTAATAAATATAAGATTCCAGGATGAGACACAACAGAGCTGTGACCCTGACAGACAAGGAAAGTAAAGAGTGTCAGATATCCCGGCCTTGCATGTGACTAATCCCACCTCTCTCAAAATAGCTGTGCATGAGTGCAGGCCATTTAAAATAGTTGTTATAAAAAGGCAGACTTGTCCTACTATGGCCCTACGGGGGTCCACAGCCTCATGCCCCGGCCTCTGTCTAAAGGAATAACGAGAGCTCGTCTTACACGCCGGCTGCCAAGGATGACCGGGATTGCTGTGCCGAGAGGAATGCGGCCAAGGGTGGCACCCGGAGGGTTAAACCCAAATGGCACTCGTGGGATCCCAGGAGTGAAAAGTCGTTACCTGTCGAATGGCAAATGGGTCCTCTGCACAACCTCGGGAAATGCTACTGAAAGCTCTGTAGAGGGGCTATTATGAGGCGTACCCCCCCCCCCGTCACCCTGCACAGTATAGACATCTCGCACTGGAAATGATGTATAATGTACGGTTCAAAGGGAACCTGTCACCACTGGCATATGGAACCCGAGTCTGCTGACTTTTTTTTAGGCTTAGGACCCCCGGAATGTAATTCTAACCCAGGCTTGTCAATGACACAGTCACATTTGGTGTCTCTTAGATGCTAAACACTAAATTATTTATAGTTTGGTAGACAGGGAAAGAGCGTTGTCACTCTTTAACAGGAAGTACCTGAAGAAGGACCTCCATGGCAGGAATATTCCTGGTGAGACAGCCGTGGAGGTCCTTCTTCAGGCATGGAAAGTAAATTGAGGTTTCAGTGATTGAGTTTACAGACACTCTAACCAGTCCGCTTTGACTGCTCCCCTCTATCCCTACAGGTCCTCTTTAATGCCTTGGTTCTCAATTGTTGGGTCACGACCTCGTTTTCAGTGGGTCGCTGCGTGCCTTCAACTTTTCTACGCGAGAGGCTTCTCAGCCTAGCGCAGCACTGTCAGTTCTCGTGCCCAGCAGCCATTGAAAATATGCTGCCCTGCGCCGTGTGTCAGCTTGGAGGTGGGCATGAGCTATGGCCATGAGGAAGCTCCATCCATACATGCATTGCTTGTACAGCTCCCTCGCATGTCCTGTAGTGGTGCCGGGACCGGAGAGACGTCACATTCTGGCTCCAGGCACCTCTGCAGGGCCCGCGAGGATTCCCCAGTCAGTGGGGAATCCAGCCCCTCCCCTGTCACAGCAGAGAGCCGTGACAGGATCGATAAGTGAGCGAACGTCGGTATGTGTTCGCTCACCTCCCGATCTACTGAGCCGACCTGTGACAGTCTCATTGTCACAGGTCGGCTAGAACTATGAGGTGAGAATTCTGGTGCAGGAGTTGCGTTGCATTGCCATTCATCACCACCTCCCGCCCACAGTTCAATCGCCCGCACCAGAATGTGCGCTACCGCAATGCCGTGGCGGCTTGTGTCGCAAATGAATGACCAAGGACAGATGTGGGTCCTGAGGTTACACAGGTTGGGAGCCACTTGCTTTAATGTCTGTTTCACACAGCAACCGACCCCCCGATGCACCTTTCACCGTCTATCCAGAACCGGTAGCTAGAATGTGGCACATTAGGCGGTTTTGCTGCAGAAAGCGCCATTCCTTGCGTGAAGGAGAGACGTGGAAAGGACTCCGGGGCCCCCAGACAGTGAAATGACAAGCTTATAAAATGTAATGGAGAAGAGGCCGCTGTGACAAGAAGAGACGTGTCAGCAGAAGACGGTCAGGACTCCCAGGAATGCTCCTGGAATGAGACATTCTATATGCCATCTACACTGACATACCTAAACACAGCTCTTAGATCACACTGCAGCTGCCGGCTGAGCCTGCCAAAGAGACAGGTGCCCGCTCGCTGCCTTCCCCGCACTGGAATCCCAATTCCCAGAACAGGGGAAACGGACAAATACCCCCCAACAGAGGACAGAGCCATCACACAGGTATACCATGAGATACTAAAGGACAGCTCCGGGCAAAACTGCTGTAGGGAAGCCTAGGGACAGGAGCCTGGTGGATTCCTGTTCATTGTGGTGCCATCGCCCAGATTTTCCAACACCCTGCATCTGGAGGAAGCTCAGCAAGGAGCCAGGACTCCCCAAATGCCCCCAGATTAGGGCCAGGACTCCCCAAATGCCCCCAGATTAGGGCCAGGACTCCCCAAATGCCCCCAGATTAGGGCCAGGACTCCCCAAATGCCCCCAGATTAGGGCCAGGACTCAAAGCCCCCTGGTTTGGGCCCAGGACCCCCCAAATGCCCCCGATTAGGGCCAGGACTCCCCAAATTCTGCAAGCCATGAATATGAATTACTCATCTATCGCTCTAACAGTTGAATGGCAGAGTAAGCAGTACTCGGCACTGGTGTAGAGGAGGAGGGAAGGTTGCCGATATATCTGCAATGTAAGCAGACATGTCCTCTTTTCTACGAGGGGGTTGTTCTGAGATCATGGGAGTCTTGGGTGTTCCCACATCAACAAAGTGTTTTTAATGCCCTTAATTTCCCTCAGTAGAAAAAATCACAGCTGCAGTCACTTAATCTCGACTCACAAGAGCCTGTTGACACACTGTAGAGAAAGGGATATTGGGAGATGTAGTTCTGGGGACATACCTATATCAATAGTAAAAGACACAAGTCAGCTGATGTTGTCACAGGTAGAAACAAAGCGGTTTCTGTCTATATGAACAGGGCAAAATAAACAGAAAATGCTGTGACATGCTCAAGAGGGGCAGTGGGATGTTTTGGGGGTACGCATGGGCAATGCCCGGCTATACAAAGTATCACACTATATATATATATAGTTATTGCATGGCAGAAATGTACTTACGGCGTCTGGGTCCCGCTGCTGTTCTAGAAACGCTGAGAACTCTACCAATCGGAGTTTGGCTGTGCCTATGGACCGGCCTTGCCACGCCGGGACTGTGGAGGCAGGCGGTGCTGAAGTTTCAAAACCTGCAATGTAAACAGATACGTCAGCAATTAAAGGGGGTCACACTGTCCCTATGGTGGTCACTTGCACTAAGCTTCTCAGGGAATGTTCTACAGCAATGTGCCCACAATTGTATCCCTTCTTTGGTCATTGCGTATGCAGGGCAAAGCGACAGGATCTCTTGAGAATAATCCACCTCCACTTCTTCGCTCACGTGCCACAG
>NW_017306278.1:1653214-1658900 GCF_000935625.1 Nanorana parkeri
AAACGGCGTTAATATTTAACCGGATTTGAGCTTTAGGGAAAAAATTATAAATCCTAATTCCCAAAGGTCCGGCCATTCCATAAGAACAGAAGACAAACACGGAGAGACTCTTCCGCCCGCTCCTTCGCCCCCTGTGGGCTAATTAGACTTTCTTAGACGCGCACCTGCGCTCCGTCCCCCGGAGGAAAGAGGAGGAATTTCAGCATTTCGTGAAATGACTACACCTCGAAGGAGAAGTATTTCATCAAGACGTCTCTGCGGTGCCAGCGAGATTGCAGGCAGACGGATTCAAATAAACTATTTGTGTAGGAGAGAGCAGTGACTAGTATTCACCTCTTCTATACATTCTAGGTGGGCAACATCGGCCCTCCAGCTGTGCCTACACTACAAATCCCAACATGCCTCTGTCTCCGGGAGCCATGCCTGTATCCGTCAGTCCTGCAATGCCTCATGGGACTTGTAGTTCCACAACAGCTGGAGGGCGGGAGTTGCCCACCCCCTTTTCTAGATCAAGAAGTGATGCAAAATGGTGGTGGAGGGGACGGGAAGAGCATGAACCATGAAGGGAAGAGGGCACCCTACCTGGTAAAGCTCAATACCAAGCGGACACAAGACAGAAACGAATGCCGCTCTGTACAGACTCTCCTCGGGTTACGTTCTGGAAAATCCATTGTAACCCGGAAATATCGTAAACCGAGGAGTGTACTTGTGTACTGTACCGCCGCGGTCGGCAGCAGACAGTAGACAATGGGGAGCAATAGCAAGACTGCTATTGGCTATCTCAAATTGCCAATAGCAGGCTGGCCATTGAATCCCACTAAGAAGAGAAGAGTGGACCTAAGAGAGAAAGTTCTCTCAGGTCTGCTCCTCTGCTCAGTGGGCGGGTGCAATAGCCAGCCCGCTATTGGCTATTGCAATTTAAAAATAGCCAATAGCGGTCTTGTTATTAATCCCGGCTGTTTACATTCACCTGCCGGCTGCGGAAGAAGGGGAAAGCGGAGTGGGTCGGGGCTGGTTGCTTGAGAGTTACCATTAACTCTCAAGCAACTAGAAACTACAGTTATCCAGCACCTACCGATCTGTGGATGCCGAATAACTGGGGAGTTTACTGTACGGTAAACTCCATCGTAAATGCGAAAAACTGTAAGTCGAGCGATCGCAACCCGAGGAGCGCCTGTATTTGTGGCCGCAACCCAAGGAGCGCCTGTATTTGTGGCCGCAACCCAAGGAGCGCCTGTATTTGTGGCCGCAACCCAAGGAGCGCCTGTATTTGTGGCCGCAACCCGGGGAGCACCTGTATTTGTCACCGCAACCCGGGGAGCACCTGTATTTGTGCTCGCAACCCGGGGAGCACCTGTATTTGTGCTCGCAACCCGAGGAGCGCCTGTATTTGTGACCGCAACCCGAGGAGCACCTGTATTTGTGATCGCAACCCGAGGAGCACCTGTATTTGTGATCGCAACCCGAGGAGCGCCTGTATTTGTGCTCGCAACCCAAGGAGCACCTGTATTTGTGATCGCAACCCGAGGAGCGCCTGTATTTGTGACCGCAACCCGAGGAGCGCCTGTATTTGTGACCGCAACCCAAGGAGTGCCTGTATTTGTGACCGCAACCCAAGGAGCGCCTGTATTTGTGATTGCAACCCGAGGAGCGCCTGTATTTGTGATTGCAACCCGAGGAGCACCTGTCCTTATGAACATATAATGAAATGCGTGCGTACCTAAATGTGACCTGGTAACACTGGGGGAGAGGAGAAGCAGCACAAGGAGCCAATCAGCTGTGCGGACGTTCATGTGTTAATAAGAGGTATACTAATAGGAGTGAAGTGAAGGAGCAGAGAGATGAGCTCAGCGGTCTACCCCTGTTCTTTTACTGGCTGGGGGAGGGACAAGACCTCCAAGTGTTAATGGACTGCATGTGAGAAAAATCAGGTCACCTCTCCTGCCAGAAATACAAGTTCTATAAAACATGGTCCCTGGATGTATTGTGTGTGTGGGATTATCCTTCTACCCGGAGTTCAGTTCTAAATAACAAAAGCAGCCGCGGCTTGTATTACCTGTAATTGGTGCTGTGACGGTGGGCTGGATGGGATATGCTTGCTGGACAAATGGCTTGATGCTGGAAAACAATACAGAGACACGCCATCTGTTATTAACACTTCCCACCAATGTGGTGACATTCTATCTGCCGCCTCCACTGGACCAACCTGCTAGACATTTCTTTATGGCCGGTACATGGAGACAACCTGAAAATTCATTGCTGGAGCTAAACTATACCCACATACAATGCCATGGAGGGGGATTCATCATACCTGGAGCAGACAGAATCTGGAGCGGCTGTGCACGGCAACCAATCAGCTTCTCTGTTTCATTTTCAAATCTTTACTGAACAAACTGAAGAGAGAAGCAGATTGGTTGCCGTGGGCAACTGCTCCAGATTCTGTCTCCTCCAGTTTTGATAAATTCCCCCCCCCCCTGTGCTGCTTTAAAGTGCATTTTCACCTCGGATAACACGGATTTTATATCTGTTACATGTTTCTCGTCCACCTAGCATAAAAATTTTTTTATTTTAAAGGAGAACTATGAGGGGAGTGAAAATCGCTCATAGTTCTAGCCGACCTGTGACAATGAAACTGTCACACGTCGGCTCTATAGATCGGGAAGTGAGCGAACACATACCAGCACTCGCTCACTGCTCGATTCTGTCCCTGCAGAGAGCTATGACTGTCACTCACGGCTCCCTGCAGGGATTCCCCCTCCTCCCCTCCAGCACTGACTGGCAGAACGGATGATGTGCTGGAAGATTTCATTGTCAGTTGTAAACTAGATTTGCACCCAGTCTGTCCTAACAAAGGGTTAAAGATCTAGAAGCCTTGTATGTGAACGAGAGGATGCTCAGTCTGTCCCCGGTCTTTCCATGGGGACAGACAGAGTTTCCCGGTCATGTGGAAATTGAAAGAGAAGCTTGCAAAGGCTCCGGCTACACAGACACTTCTAAAGGGTGAGAGATTTTTCCTTATGCTGTGTGAATAGGAACATAAACATATATTGGGGGGGGGGGTCTTCTCAAATCTCAATGCAAAAAGCGGAAATACACTTTAAAGTTCATCTGCACCCGAGAACAAAGCCGAGCTATCGTCCAGATCACCGATCGGCTAATGCGAAGCTGCGTTCCTTTCACCTGCTGATCCTGATCTCCTCCTGAGCTGCATCCACCTCCTGCAAGCTGCCTTTGCATTCCCACTGACCTATATGCAGAGAGATGCAGTCCCGACGCCAACAAAAGCCCATCCGCACGATCTTAATCACATTTCCTACACAAAGGGCTTATTCTACAAGACGGCGTGCTGCAAGTAGCGCAATCATCTGTCGCTGGTCTATAAGCTGAGATCTGGTTGCTATTGGTTATCTGTAGCATTCCAGTGTTACTTTCCGCATCCCCGTATTAAAGTACAACTGAAGCCAAAGTTTTGGATACAGCAAAGGAGGGTTTTACCACTGTTCCTATTGAAGATTTCACTTCCTGTACGACAGCCACAACAGGAAGTGAGAGGAAATCCCCACATCGAGGGAAATTTCCTGGTGGTCAGCAGGGTCGCCAGATCTCCCCGTCTATTCCTATTGTGATGATAACTCAACATTTGGGATTCTCTTTCACTAATAGCAGTCACCAGGACAAATAGAGGGGGGTGAATCCCCCTAACGGGGACACAGACAGCAATTAAAGTGACATTAAACCCTCAGATTTTTTTTAACTTAAACCAATACTGTAATGTGCGCCTTAATGTAATCCATGGTCGTTTCCCTTCTCTTTGCTGCTCTTCCTTTTAAATCCTCATGTCTTCTCATGCTGGGGTAGAACTTCCCTTTGCAGCCGAGTGCCTCTTCCTGTAGTGCTGGCTCAGGTTACAAACCTATACACAGACACCGTGTATCCATTCCTGAGACAAGGCAGTCTGCTGGAAAACAGAAGTTCTGCCCAGCATGAGAAGAGATACAGATTTAAAAGGAAGAGCAGCAAAGAGAAGGGAAACTACCATGGATTACAGTAAGGCGCACATTACAGTATTGGTTTATGTTAAAAATTCTGAGGGTTTAATGTCACTTTAAATCCTGGCAGGGGTTCTAATCCCTCTCCACTCCATCCAAACTCAAAAACAAAAAGCTTGGCCTTCAGTTGCTCTTTAATTCCATATAGAATGCGCACGGTGCTCCGAATGTGCGCACGCTCCCCGGAAACTTACTCTTGTGAGGATCCGGCCTGACCCGTCGGGAGCATTCCTGGCCAGTACTGTAAACAGAGAACAAGACAAATTTGTACACATTAGGGTCAGGATTGTTTATGATGTAGATGTACAACTATACAGTACGTGGTCATCAGTTGCCACTGAAAAGATACATTGATGACAGTTGCTCTGCGGATACAACAATTTGAAGCGTCTGGTTTTAAACTTAAAAGAAACCAAAAAAAAATAAAAGAGTAAAACCGGGTTCTGGGGGACACGCTGGGGGGTGACGATGGTATCTGCTCTTTAATAGATTTAAAATGGCAGAGGGGTTCGGTTTAGGTGCCACCGTCATGAAGAATATTTCACTCCAATAATAGTTTGCAATTGATACATGACAGGGACACATTTTATTGTTTCATATACCTGTAACTCTTTATCATTTCACACTTACATGCAGACCAAGCTCTCTGGCATGGACTGGGACCAACACTACCAGGGATACCTGAGCAGTCGCAGGAACTCCGGGCATGTTACCCGTCCACTTACTGCAGACGTGATGTCAAAAGAGGTCCCTCCTTTTCTTTCTTCCAGCAGCAGGCATGCCCCCCCTCCCCCTCAAGGAGGTGCTTTATTATTTAGGCTGGGCTTACATACTCCCCCTTCAAGGAGGTGCTTTATTATTTAGGCTGGGCTTACATACTCCCCCCTCAAGGAGGTGCTTTATTATTTAGGCTGGGCTTAATACTCCCCCCCCTCCAAGAGGGGCTTTATTATTTAGGCTGGGCCTACATACTCCCCCCTCAAGGAGGGGCTTTATTATTTAGGCTGGGCTTACATACTCCCCCCTCAAGGAGGTGCTTTATTATTTAGGCTGGGCCTACATACTCCCCCCTCAAGGAGGTGCTTTATTATTTAGGCTGGGCCTACATACTCCCCCCTCAAGGAGGAGCTTTATTATTTAGGCTGGGCCTACATACTCCCCCCTCAAGGAGGGGCTTTATTATTTAGGCTGGGCTTACATACTCCCCCCTCAAGGAGGTGCTTTATTATTTAGGCTGGGCCTACATACTCCCCCCTCAAGGAGGTGCTTTATTATTTAGGCTGGGCCTACATACTCCCCCCTCAAGGAGGAGCTTTATTATTTAGGCTGGGCTTACATACTCCCCCCTCAAGGAGGTGCTTTATTATTTAGGCTGGGCTTACATACTCCCCCCTCAAGGAGGTGCTTTATTATTTAGGCTGGGCTTACATACTCCCCCCTCAAGGAGGTGCTTTATTATTTAGGCTGGGCTTACATACTCCCCCCTCAAGGAGGCGCTTTATTATTTAGGCTGGGCTTACATATTCCAAGTCTAAACTGCACTCACAGGCCATTATGTTAGAATGCCTTTCTCACCTGTAAGTGCAGCTCAGACCCGGAGCACTATGAGCCCAGACTGCATGATGATGCACCTTCTG
>NW_017306278.1:1659050-1660477 GCF_000935625.1 Nanorana parkeri
TAATAAGAAATGGGCACGATCATAGTATGCCGTTCAGCCCTGAAGAGGACTGCCAGCGCTGTATCAATGGAGAAATCGGGGGACAATGCTGGAGCTTGAAGAGGGTTAGGGAAGATTTGCAATCTTTTGTTTCATAGGGAGGGTCTAAAAATTAAAAACAAAATTCCCCGAGACCGCTGTAAGCACTCCTGGCAGTTCGTTCCCCTGTCACTGTTTTCTGGCCAGCTTGGCCTGCATGCAAATTTGAACAAATATAAATAAGCACAGTCCAGGGCGTAATCCTCCTGACATAAGCAATGTAACTGGACAGAAGCTTTAGGAGAATATCGCACTTTGTAGAGTCGACAGACAGACTAGAACACCAGAATTCTCACCAATGCGACCAGATCTTGCCACATGTATATTACGCCGGCATCCAGGAGCCTTGAAGGGTCCCTTAAGGAGACATGGCGTAGATGTTGCCTTGAAGATAGGACCCAGTGAGACCTGAAAGCTTTGCCTTGCTATACATGTGACCAGATCTGTTCACAATAAATCAATAAGAAGTAACTCTGGAGTGCTGGTGGCTTTCTACCTTCAAATGGATACACAAATGGAACCATCTATTGCCCCCATCACAAGCACTGGAATGAATGACGGCAATTAACATGCAAGATATAACCACGGTCAATGTGAAGATTTGGAAAATGAACATTTATTTAGAAAAGCCTGAAGGAATTATTAGAGAAGAATGGAGGAAAGGCGATTCTTTAAGTGAAAAATCTATGACCTGCCCTACAAATTGTCAATACTAAAGCACAGTATGGCAATATTTTGATCTAGGGAATTGATGTGGCCACCCCACGGGGTCAGGAAGGATTTTTTTGTTTCACCCTCTAAAAGCAGGGGTGGGGAAACTCCAGCCCTCAAGCTGTTGTGGAACTACAAACCCCATGAGGTATTGCAAGATGCGCACAGAGACAGAGGCATGATGGGATTTGTACTTTCACCATAGATGGAGGGCCGTGCCCACTCCCTGATCTAAAGCAAAACTGGTCATTTCATGGTGTACTTTTATCCTTCCACAAGACCATTAACTGCTGAAGAATGTAAGGAGGAGGAACAGTTGTGAGCCTAGGAGACAAAACCATGAGAGAAGTCCCGAGCAGACACTTACCCCGGTTGCAGCAGAAAAGGCCGGGCGAGGAATCCCTGGGAGGCCCAGCTTGTTGTGAATGGCAGTGGCGGATACAATCTGAGCGGAGGACATGGCCGCCATGTGTTGCATTGCTTTGTCCTTGGCGGTTTGATCCTTTAATATAACAGTTAGCATGCAGTTACTGAATTCGGTGCAGACAGTCGGGTATTTGCGCAGCTACAAGCGTGGATATTAAACATCAGAAAAGCAAACATGCAGCTGTGTGTGGGGGGGAGTCCTGACCTATCGG
>NW_017306278.1:1660513-1666960 GCF_000935625.1 Nanorana parkeri
CGGGACACCTACACACACCGGGGACACAACAGTTCACCACACACATCACTGAGGCATCGGGCCAAAGGAACGGACTCGCACTGGTGACCCCACATCACCCAGCTGAAGTCACAAAGCGCTGACAGAGATGTTCAGCTTGCGAGGGACTGGTCCGAGAACCAAACTTTAAAAGATGATTGCTGCCATGGTGACGGGACATAAATGTAATAAACATACGGATTGATCACTGCAACCCCAGCGAAAAGATGACCGCTCGCTCTTCATTGGTGTAGGGCAGGTCTTTGCAGTTCCCTTATCAATCACTGTGACAGATCAAGTTAGACTTTGCAGCTGAGCTGCTTCTGTCACCGACCTAAGCAACTTTTACATTTTCCAGAGCAGCAGGGGCAGGCAAACTCCGCCCGCCCCCAGATGCGGTGGAACTACAAATCCCATCATGTGTATGCCTATGGCAGTCATGCCTGCGGCTGCCTGAGTTTTGCAATACCTAATGGCATTTGTAGTTGTGCCACAGCCGGGGGGCCTGAGTTTCCCCACCCCTGCCGTACATGATACAGCATTTTGGGGCCAGGATGTACATTTTGATGTATAATGTCGTCAGTTTTACATTGTTGCCTTTGCCTATTTTTTTTCCGATGCTCCTTCATTAGTCCCTGGAGTGGCCGCCTACATATCATGGACTGCGGCCAGATAAAAACGAATGCTCAGATTACAATAAGCACAAGCTTACATGCTGCTTTGTTTTCAGACGGTCTGAGCACACAGGTAACATTACTTCACACATTAATAAAACCTTCAAAAAACAAAACTATTAAAATTTTTTAAAAAAAGGAGCGCAGCACATAAAACAGCCGGCTGTGATCCGTGTGTAGCAACGTACTTCACGGGAACTGCAGGGACAGCGCAATGAAGGGAATTTATCAAAACTGGAGCAGGCAAAATCCGAGGCGGCTGCGCACGGCAACCAATCGGCTTCTCTCTTTCATTTTCAAATCTTAACTGAGCAAACTGAAGAGAGAAGCTGATTGGTTGCCGTGCACAGCTGCTCCACATTTTTGATAAATTCCCCCCATTGTATATATATTTCCATAAAATAACTATTTAGCTGCATACATCTAGGTACAGCATGTGCAACATGTAGAAAAAGCAGCAGCTTTAGATTAGGTTCTGGGTGCGGACTGTAAGGGGTATCCAGCAAGTAAAAACGTGACGGTCGGGGCACTCGCAGGCATTTGAAGGAGCATAAAATAATCCAAAATGATATTGTTGGATTATGTAACTCACGCCACAGCGATGTGATTGGTAGAGAACTGAAGATTGGGCGCTGGTGTGTAGGTGTCCAGTAGGAGTTAAATGGTTCAGGGATCTATAAATATCAATCTATTGCCAGACTGTGCTACCTGCCCCCTGCCTCCTCTACACTCCTATGTATTGCCACAGGAAAGGGCCATGTATGCCCAGTACTCTAGTGCTGGACAACGGTGCATGACGGTAAAACACACCAAAGCAGTTGTTAAGCAGGTTTTAAGTTTCAGGCAGGTAATGACCATGCTGCTAAGGCTTGCATGCTTTTATAGGCCAAGCCACTGCTCGGTGACACTAGTCGGATAACTGGGCGTCCCGCCCCTCAATAGCTGTGACTTCCTTCTGAACACCTTTTGGCTCCATATAATGTTCTGTAGGGTCAGGTAGCACAAGCTGGGGGTCACAGACCAAAGCCAATAGCCAAACACTGTGCCAAAGCAAAACTAGAGTCACAAGTCATGGATTGGGGGGAGGGGCATAAACTTACCATGTTTGTCACCTGGATACAATATAAATAGCATGTTAAAGAAAAATGTGTAAGACAAAAAAAAAAAACACTAACATCACACACACATCTAGTCACCAAGGACATAGAAAGCAGAAGGCCATTTTTGGGCAGGAGGATGGCAGGAATGGGGAAACATTTCGTGACTTAGGAGCCGTGCTTAAGAAACTCTGAAGGAAGAACTGTCTCCAGTCACCCCAAAGCCACCAATCTGATGAAACATTTTCATTCTCCAGCTATTACATTTTGGGATGATCACGTTTGCTGTGAAGACGGTTTTATAGAGATCACCCATCGTGATTCTGGGCAATTACCGACATCGCTGCGGGTTACCAAGTCATTTACAAGGGCTGCTGATTATGAAATAGAATTCTGCGCTTTATCATCAAATATTCAGAAGCCGCTAAGGACCTCGGATGAGGAATCGCATTGATTTTACGAGGGGAGGACTTGTGACCGAGTCAAATGCTTGCAGCTTCTTAGGGTACATTGGCATGTAAAGCACCGGCATTGTATTTATAAGCTGCAGACCTACAATTATTTGCACATTTCTGTAGTTAAAGGGACATTCTGGGTTTGATTAACACTCCCCGGGTCTATTATAAATATTTAAGAGGAATTTATATGTAGCTAAAAATGTCATATAGGAGCTGCCAACAAACCTGCACCAAATGATTTTTATATATTTACAAATGTGCCTCATTCCTTGTAACCCTCTTCTCTTCTGGGAGTGTCTAATAACTCTTAGCACTGGCCCAGCTGCTCTGCTGCCACCCATAGTAACCTTTTATATACTAGCTGGGGAAAGAGCAAATGGGAATACTATACAGTGTCACTTGAGTGACAACTCTTGAGTCTGCTGACATCACATCCAAGATGGCGGCACCCAGTAGCAGTCTCTGGCCTTTTTGTTACCAACACAAGTGAGGCTTTTACAGGTAACTACCATGCATGAGATACATTATATGCAGATATCATCCTATGGGAAACATGGTATTGAAATGAATGGTCTGGCAGCAGGGTCTATTTAAAGACAATGACACGGGTTTTCCTTTTCCTTCAGGCTGCATCATAAATATTTTTTACATTTGTATCATTAGGATTAATATTTTCTCTATTTTATAATATATAATATATAAATAAAGATATAAATATAAACATTTTTATACCTAAAGATCCCAGCAAACTCTCTCTCTCCGCATTCTTTCCTATAAACTAGCAGGATTTTTTCACAATGACGGGACGGATGAGGTCAATACAAAGCTTATGAAGCAAGCAGACCAGCCGAATGCCTGCTTGCCTCAGTGATGACTCTTGTGTCTAGTACAACAAGGGAGATGGAACATCAGAGAGCCCAATGTAGTTGGAAGCAATTTTTTTTTTAAAAGGCTATTCAGCTGCTGAGGAGGAGGTTCTCTGTTATTTGCAAGTACAAAAATTAATGTTTTTAAGAATATGGAATAAATATGAATTATTTTATGAATTTGTATTGATCACGATGGGTACCGGTGTTCTGTCGAGAATGCCGACCCAGTCTGATTTGCCGACCTCACCGTCAGACGGCATTGACGAGGAAACGGAGATCTATTTACAAAGTAGTGATTGGTGAGGGTGCTCTCCGCACACCTTTTAGCAGTCCCGGCCAGTAGAGATGAGGTGCTTGCAGTAACTCCCACGGATGGCACCGTGTAAACCACATCTTTTGCCCTGAGGAAGGGACCCTGCGTGGCCCCGAAACGTTGGCTATTTGACTATTGTGACACGTATGTCCAATAAAAAGGACTTATCTATTTGAAATTATTTTGAGTGCTGGTAACCTATTTTTTCTACTATTTACAAAGTATTCATTTCTATTTGTTAAATGTGACCGTTGAAGATATGCCATCCATGGCAGTCAATGATGGACGGCATTTTATGCACAGTCACAATATCGTAAGCAATGACATTATTATGTAATTGCTTATGCTATTAATTCTGAATGTGCAAAAAAAATCCATACCTCATTGACTGCCATGGATGGCATATTATCGACGGCCACAATTAACAAATAGAAATGAATACTTTGCAAATAAATCTCAGCTTCCGCGTTAATCCCGCTATGTGCGCAAGCGCAGATGGTGACGTCGGCATATCAGACTGGGTCGGCGTTCTCAATAGAACACCGGCAATAGCCCCAGTTACCCTGCTTCAAGGACTCAACATTTGCATCAGTATCCCTAGGGGTTCCACACCCTGGTTCCTGCACCTGACCAAAGTATAAATAGTACAGTGTTCTAGGAAAAATGAGGAAGAGTACCTGGCGGTCCAGATCCGAAATCTGTATTTATTTTGGCCAAAAAGTGGAGAGTTTAAACATTTTACCTACAGGTGGCAACATTCAGGTTTTAATGCCATCACTCATACTACTTGGTCTTCATTCCCCTCTGACCCCCAATCTGCTGGGTACTGGTGTTCCAATTCTCTCAGACCTGCAATTCCCCCGGGCTGGTGACTAGGTTTGGGAATTCTCACACTACCACAAACAATAGTTGAAATGGGGAACATTTGGATGCAGCAGCCTCAAAGCTACAGATAACAATATAAATTGGGCCTCAAGCATGTAGTTCAACTTTTGTTACATTGTTGAACATACATATATATATAGCCGGGCTTTTCTCTGTAAGCGGTTGGGGGTGAAATATGTGACGTGCACATTTCCTAAAGCTACCGGGCCTTCAAGTGGAGGTATAGAAACAAAAGTATGAGCGGGGCCATTGCAATCTTGTATATAAAGGAGCAGACTTTGGGCCGGTAATGCCCGTGTTGGCTCTACTGGTCTAGTGAGCCATTGACTATCTTACTGGGGTCAGCAAAAACAGATCTTCCTTCAGACATGAAAACTTAGGCTTATGTTCTTTTATCTTTGTCTACATCACAATGAGATTCACAGTCTATATATTGTCATAGAAGTAACTTTCTGATCAGAGGCCTAGCCAGTTCCTTACTGAAAGACCTTCCCATAAACATACACGGCGGTGTCTACAGACAAGACTTGGTCAGCTGACCGTTGACTATCAGCATTGTTCCCCCGAGATACAGACAGGAAGTGCCTGCTCAGAGCATAAACATGCACATCGGGTCACAAAGATCATGTACGTTTATGAAACGATCTTTAATAAGAAAGCCCTTTGATCTGCTCAGCCATGGAGACTTGAATGCGTGAACATCTAGCGGGGCTCCTTTGTCAATAAAGGGTCTGACAATAAAGGGAAGCGAGGGGAAAATACACATTGCCTTCTGCTTCTTATGTTCCTTGTAATCCAACAGTTATAGGTTACATAGATGGTGCTTGGCTTAGTCTACGACACCGAGAACATTTGACAAAATCATAAAACACATACAATAGAGGGGGGGAAGAGAAAAAGGATAAAATAAAAAAACACAAACACAGAGCTGAAACATTTTCTTAATACCCTTTTGTGTAGATGAGAGCAAATTCCTCTGAAATATTGCATCAAGAACACAGGTATTAAATGTATCCCATGTATTCCCCCGTGCTCAATGATTTACAGTCCTCAGATTAGTAACTTCTGCAGGATATTCAAGGACCGCAGTAAGTCCTGGGCCCTTATCGGAAAACAGCCATTTTGTAACGGTTGTTGGGGGGGATGAGCTATGTATGAGAGATATACATACACAGAGTTGGGGGGGGGGGACTTCTCAAGGTTGTTGAGTAGAGGGTTGTAAATCACTGAACGGCCCCCTTCAGGAGCAGAAAGGGTTTCATTCAACCTCTATGTCTATTCTTCCCAATGGAATCCCACAACGGGGATGGAAAAAACCCCCAAAAACTCCAAAGTGTCACCAGCGGGACACGCTGCGCCTTGCAGTTCTTCATAAGCTGGAGCAGCTAAAATGTTTCAGCGGCCAGCTCGGATATAATTAGGGCTTAGCACGAAAAATACCATTTCAGCTTCATAAAAGGCCGGCTCCCGCTCCATTGTTGCCGGGTTCAGCGCCTGTATTAACGAGGCTGAATTAAGCAACAAAAGGTGACTATTTCAGCCTGGCAATGGCTGGGCAGCGGGAAGAATGCACATTCAGAGGTGTCCTGACTTGTTGCCTAATGACTAGTAATTAATACATCTTGTTGTGCGTCCCCCAACGCTCAAGACTTTCATTGACTTCAAAAGGAATTTTTTTTTTTTTTTTCCCAAAAGCTTTCACCACCGCTCATTGAACAGGAAAAACAGAGAGACAGAGAGAGAGAGAGAGAGAGCGAGCTGGACTATATTTAGCTTAATCTGACTGTCATCAAATCAACATTTCTTAAGCTTGGTTACAGAACATGGATCCAGGATGTTGCTGTGTTTGCGCCTAACCTGCTCTATCCGAGAGATGAAAAAAAAAAAAAAAAAAAGCAAAAAGGAGAGATGAAAGTGTCACAGACAAGCCATTCCTTGCTGCAGTTTGCTGGTGCGGAAGGGGTTAAAACGCAGCTCTCCGTAGTTCCCCGATTGGGTTTTTAAGACTTGCGGCATGCTTCGGCAGAGACAAAACCAAACGGGTTGCAAGTGTTACTTCTGGAAAGAAAAGGGAGCCGTGACCTAACGCATGCCGAGTTATGGATGACAGCAGAGTCCACGGACATTGGATGC
>NW_017306278.1:1667025-1668684 GCF_000935625.1 Nanorana parkeri
GCACAAAGCCAGCCACCAAAGAGCAATACCCTCCAACCAGCATGCTGCCCAACGTACACGGGCGAAGAAAAATGCCGCAACACCTTCCCTGCTGAGCGGTCCTGCCGATGAAAGGGTTAGTAAAGCTCGCCACAGGCATTAGACAGCGCAGCTGGACGTGGGAGCGTGACTTGACCGCGGAAAGACTGATCGCATGCGTGCATGCTCTTGTCGCCAAAGTGTGCATGTTCATGCAATGGAAGAGACCCCCGCGCGCACTCACACAAATGGTGGCAGCTAGCAATGGTGCAGAGGGGGCGACTGGGAGCGGCTGAGAAAATCTGGGCAGCTGTGACCCCAAAGAATGGTCAGCCAGAGACATCTGCTGTTACCCGCTGACCTAACACTTATCAGTCCACGTCTAGGGGAAGGTTAAAAAAAAAGGACCGAGACCAAGCTAGAGACGGAGTGCGAGCCGTCCTTACGGCTCATCAGTTACAAACTATTAAGTAGTAACTCCGAGCGTGGCAGAAGGACCTTTCAGCGTGGTGATGGTGGGCACTTTCCTGCCCATCACATGCTTACTGATTCTCTGTCCCTAGGCCAGTGATGGCGAACCTTGGCACTCCAGCTGTTTTGGAACTACAAGTCCCATGAGGCATTGCAAGGCTCTGACAGCCACAGACATAACTCCCAGAGGCAGATGCATCTTGGGATTTGTAGTTTTGGCACAGCTGGAGTGCCAAGGTTCGCCAACACTGCCCTAGGCTGTACAGCTTGTCTGGAGACTTCCCAAGCAGTTGCACAAGCAACATTTAGGGTGCCTGCCCCAGCTCTTCACCTTCTCTGAGGGGGTCACCCTACCTGCTTCTGCTGTCCATTTGACCTTAGATGGACCTTAGATGGAGGCTGAAGGCCACAGGATGGTGGAACTTCAATATAAACCATAGAGGTTCTTAAGTTTAATTTTAAGATTAAGGAATCCATTACTCTGCCAATATATGTGAATTTACTAAATGACATTACAGCAGTGTTTCCTCTGGTGAGACCATGCCTGTGTCCTCTACATGGGAAGACCATTATATAGGATCTGCTACAATATCTCCCCTTCCATGCTGAATGTTATGGAGGAGTAGGATGCAGGACCCCGGGTGAGGGATGTTACCAGTGCCACCCATCCTGCGCTCCATCCATCTATAACTGCACTTCCTGTTCATCACCTTACAGGACAACCAGTATTATTAGATGTTAAATTGTCACCTGCCAGGTGGCGGCACAATATCATTTAGGTGACCAGGCCGAATTTATTAAAATGACGGAAGCGGCACGTGTCCTGCGGGGGGGGGGGGCCTTTTTATATATACAGTGGTACCTCGGTTCACAAACGTAATTCGTTCCGCGATTCTGGTCTTCGAACCGAATCAAACCGCGATCTGGACTAGAGGAACTTGTTAAAGATGTCACCAGTAGTGATGGGCTCCGGCGTGTTCGCAGCTCCACGTGCCGAGCCCGCCAGGAAGCTGACAGCGCCAATCACAGGTACCGAGACATGATTCCGGTCCGCAGCGGCAGAGATCGGTAAATGTCTCAGTACCTGTGATTGGCGCTGTCAGCTTCCTGGCCGGGCTCGGCACGTGGAGCTGCGAACACGCACGAGCCCATCACTAGTCACCAGCGCAT
>NW_017306278.1:1669196-1669820 GCF_000935625.1 Nanorana parkeri
CCAGAGGAAGCCACGACCACGATGGCTGCGCTCGCGTTCGTCAGCCGATGCGGAGTTGGCGAACGGAAGCAGAATTTTGGCCGGACTTCCTGTTCGTGAACGGGAGGTACCACCGTACGTGCCTGGAGCTATTCTTTATCAAGGACTATCAAAGGGATTAAATCGCCGGAAGAGCGAAGTTCCGTTACCGGAAGAAAACACTAAAACGGGGCTAATTGTAATAAAAACCCGGATTGCAAAAATAGAGGTTTTTATTTTATTATTTGACTTTATGTTTAAAAAAGAAGCAACTGGTAAAAAAAAGTAAACAGCTCTGACATGCAGGGGGAAAAAAACTAGGTTAAACGAGGATCGTAGCACGGAGCATTCACCGGTCACCATGGGAAACAGGAAGTGAGATGCGTAGCAACCACAAGCCCAAAAGCAGAGAAGCGCATACCTTCAGCTTGGAATGAAAATCACGAGATTTCCTTCTGGCAAGAACCTGAATGTGACTAGACACCTGCAGGGTAGGGGGAGGGAGGAAAACAAAGGAAAAAAGCCTGTAACCATGGAGATGAAAAGCCCTCACAACTGGGCAAGCCAGACGTACCTTAATGGCCGCTTGGATTTCTCGAACTTTCT
>NW_017306278.1:1669858-1672581 GCF_000935625.1 Nanorana parkeri
CAGTTAATTAAAAATAATAATAATAATAAAAAAAAAGGGGAAAAAAAATACTCATCTTACACCCCAGATTCTAGTAAGTTTGCTTTGGTTACCGTGACATCACTGGCCCCCATCCAGGAGCCTGGGATAGCCGAGGATCCAAAACCTCAGGAGCAGACATGCACATCGCTAAGGCCCCATTCACTTTGAGCGATTCGCAAATCGCGCGCTTGTAGCGCGATTTGCATTTTGCTTGATATCGCGCAAATGCTTGCATTGAGCAAGCTAGAATGGCGGCTAAATCCGCTCCAAAAAGGGTCCTGCTGTAGCGACGCACGACCCGCGACAGCGACGGACAGAGCACCATTGAGATGCATTGGAGAGCGATATCGCGCGGTAAATAGCCGTGATATCGCGGGAATTACCGCGCGATAAATCGCTCAGTGTGAATGGGGCCTAACATTGCTAGAGCAGGGGTAGCCAAACTCTGGCCCTCCAGCTGTGGTGGAACTACAAATCCCACGAGGCATTGCAACATTTCTCACAGCCACGACTCCCGGAGAGAGATGCATCATGGGTTTTGTAGTTTCACCACAGCTGGAGGGCCAGAGTTTGGCTACGGCTGTGCTAGGGCACCTTCATGGGATCCCTCGGCTCCTCAGCTGTTCCGGGCCCAGTGATCTCACCGGCACACGCTCTTTCTCTATTGGTTCTTTTTTGAAAGGCACTTTAGGGGAATGTCGGGGGTTCGGGGTGTCTACAAGATAAGTGGACCTCTCAGTCTGATGTAAAGTCTGCTCTATGGTGGCAAAGTAATATCCTACATATAGTATAATAAACATATTAATGGCCTGTTACTCCATTCCACTCTCAGTTTAAAACATCAACCGGCAGAGTCTCTAGAATACATTGGGGGGGGGGAGGGGATTTATCAAAACTGGAGCAGACAGAATCTGGAGCCGCTGTGCACGGCGACCAATCAGCTTCTCTTTTCAGTTTGCTCATTTAAGGTGCCCATCAGTGGCGTCACAAAGGGTGCCAACATTGGAGGGGTGACACCAAAATGACAGACGGTCATTTTGGTGTCACCCTCTATGAAATGTCAGTCACTCGGTCACGACCCGACAGTGTCAGGAGAGAGGCTGCATACCTCATCCCGCCGGGTGAGCGCCCCCTCCTCTCTCTGCCGGCGTTCATCACCAAGATGGCCGCCGGCAGACATAAAAAAAAGACCACCGCCCATGCGCGGCGAGGTGTCACCCAGTCTCCGCCCCCAGGTGACACCCATCCTCGGGACACCACCGGTGCCCATACACTTTACGATTATCGGCCGATATTCGTAAGGTCGATGGGCAGTGAACAATCGCAAATACCGTACCAATCGTACGACTTTTGACTTTCAAGCAGGTTAGAAAACTCCTGTGTGATTGTACGATTTTCGCAAAGTTGGTGGCGGTTCCGTACGTCGAAATTCATATGATTAAAAGGTGCCAATACAACACTGCCGATTATCGTATGGTAGTTGTGGGTGATCCCGCGATCGTACAATAATCGCCAGGTGTATGGGCAGCGTGCGACCGCTTCTACTGTACAGTCGTACGATTTTCGGCGGGTTGGTGGCGTGCTTGGAAGACAAAAGTCGCACGGGCCGGTGTGCGCAAGCGCACACTGCCCGCTCAGCATTGCAATCATCGGAAGCCCGCCCCTCAGCGGGGAGGGCTTGCGATGATCGCAAGTACGATCTGCCTGTCCATGATAGGCAGGTCGTACGAAATTTTAGTGACCTTACAACCATCGCACAACGAAAGTCGGCAATAGTTGTAAGGTGTATGGCCAGCTTTACACTGCTCATGCGCAAACGAAAATCCGTGCCGTCAATTCCCAAAATTCGTCCAGTTGCCTTCTTTGAAATACCGCTAATCCAACCTTGCGATGATCGGGGGCGGGATTGGGGCCGTCGTACGAAAACCGTACAACGGTTCGATCATCACTAGAGGTTTCGTCCGATGATCGCAAGGTGTATGGCCCAGCTTTAGGCCCCGTTCACATTGAGCGATTGTATCACGCGGTAATTCCCGCGATATCGCGGCTATTTACCGCGCGATATCGCTCTCCAATGCAAGGCAATGGGGCAAAGGGTCCTGCTGTCGCGGGTCGTGCGTCGCTACAGCAGGACCCTTTTTGGAGCGGATTTAGCCGCGATTCAAGCTTGCTCGATGCAAGCATTTGCGCGATATCGCGCAACAAATTGTGCGATATCGCGCAACAAAATGCAAATCGCGCGACAAAAACGCGCGATTTGCGAATCGCGCAGTGTGAATGGGGCCTTAGGATTTGAAAACAAATGAGAGAGAGAAGCCGATTGGTTGCCGTGCGCGGCCGCTCCAGATTTCATGTGCTCCAGTTTCGATAAAATTCCCCCTCATTGTATTTAAACCTCCGAGAACACGCCGAGTTTTGTTAAAAAGATTTTAAAGCGCCACAGTTTCTAAAAATTTCAGTCACGACAACCAAATAACAAAAACACAGTTATATAAAAACAAAAAAAACACGTCTGTGTACACAATAAATATTTCACATTTTTTTTTGTTTTTTTTAAATAAAACATTAAAATAACTGTAACGGAACCCAAAAACTCCTGATTACATCAAATACATTGTAGGTAAAAAATAAATACCGTCGTCATGACTGGAATGAGATATAAAAACAAAAAACTAAAACAAGTGAAAGATAAAATGAGGAAG
>NW_017306278.1:1672647-1674959 GCF_000935625.1 Nanorana parkeri
ATCCACTGTCAAGTGTCACAGATTGAAATCTTATTCACATACAATATATATATACATATACAGTGGTACCTCGGTTCACGAGCTTAATTCATTCCAGGATTCTGGTCGCGACCACGTGTCAGAGCGGGGGAAGATGGCGGCGGTTGTGTTCGTCACCCGATGCGGAGTCCGCGAACGGAAACAAAATTTTGCCGAAACATCCTGTGCGCGAAAACCGAATTGTTCGCGAACAGAAGCGTTCATGAACCGAGGTACCACTGTATATATAATATATATCTCTTTATATGTATATATAAACTTCCTGGCACCTACAGTTTGGTAGCAGCCAGCTTGTGCACCACAAAGGTTTAATCAATAAAGATTCACACAACTTTCACCCAGGATTAACACAAATTGGATTCAGCTTGAAAAAACGAATCCTGTTGAAAATTGTGTTAAAATTATATTAATGATGTTCTAGGTGTGCGGCGCTACAGTCCCAACAATACCGTTCTACTAACAATATCTGTATCTGTCCTCCTACTACTTAATACTAGTTATTATTTGTAGTCCTCTATAGCTGATGGTATTATTCTGCATTGCTGTCTAATGTAATGCTGGGATTTGTAGTCCTCTATAGCTGATGGTATTATTCTGCATTGCTGTCTAATGTATTGCTGGGATTTGTAGTTCTCTATAGCTGATGGTATTCTGCATTGCTGTCTAATGTATTGCTGGGATTTGTAGTCCTCTATAGCTGATGGTATTATTCTGCATTGCTGGGATTTGTAGTTCTCTATAGCTGATGGTATTATGCATTGCTGTCTAATGTATTGCTGAGATTTGTAGTCCTCTATAGCTGATGGTATTCTGCATTGCTGTCTAATGTATTGCTGGGATTTGTAGTCCTCTGCAGCTGATGGTATTATTCTGCATTGCTGTCTAATTTATTGCTGGGATTTGTAGTCCTCTGCAGCTGATGGTATTATTCAGCATTGCTGTGTAATGTATTGCTGGGATTTGTAGTCCTCTATAGCTGATGGTATTATTCTGCATTGCTGGGATTTGTAGTTCTCTATAGCTGATGGTATTCTGCATTGCTGTCTAATGTATTGCTGGCACTACTAAGCAGAGAAATGCAAAGAATATTCGGACCAGAAATGGGAACTAAAAAAATAAGTTATGTGAGCATTGTGAGTTGTCACAGTAGATCATTTACAGGTACTCATTTTACATACGACTACAATCCAATTTTGAATCACTCCATCATTAAATTGTACAGATACACAAAATAAAACATCACATGGTGACACAATTGCTGATGTTTGTCAATAGCAATAACAGAGCAAAGCCCCTTGGAACAGTTTTATCACCTGTTGATTTGTTATTTTTCTAACTTTTAACAGGGTGACAACACAGCACGTTCTGTAGCGAATCACACAGCAGTGCTGTCACCCCCCCAACACCTACCTGCAGCGACCCGACTACAGTCGTCTCCTCCACCGGGACCAGGAAGATACTCGGTTTTCTCCGAACTTCCTGGTCCTGGGGTAGGGTACTGAGGGCAGAGGAGTCATAGGCTCCTTCTGCTGTCAGTCAAAGTGTGACAGTGGGAGAAGTAAATCTTAACAATGCATTCCGGTCCCTGAACTCTGAACAACAATGTATCTTATTTGTGTATCACTTAACTCCGGAGTTCAGTGTCACTTTAAAAATAAATTTGGGGTGGAGTGGAGCTTTACCCCGAAGCTGTCCCCCTGAGAAGGAATTGATAGGACGCGGTATTCCTGATTGTATAGAAAAATACAATTAGAATATCCTATATGTAACAACTTGTCAGGTTGTACATTCAGCGCTGGAATCGGTGAGCCCTCACAGAGAAAACATGACAACGATGCTGCAGAAGAGCTCACAGCCCCAACCTCCTCACCACTACACAACGTGTCATTGGCTTCCAGAGGAATACAATTCATGGCAAATCATCAGACAAATAAATGGTGAATTGGGCGATAATTTGCAGCTTTTATGCAGCACCATCATTTCAAAGATTGGGGTATCCGGACTGTACCCCAATAAACCGACAATCAGGGGCACGTACAATTACAATTAATACATCAATGTCATCAAATAATTAAGAAGTGTAAATGTATCACCTGTTTTCTGGTCCGCGTTTTGCCTGTCCGTAACTTGATGTATCTGGCTATCAATTCATTCCTACCTGGAATAAAAGAAATGAAAACGTTAGAGAAACTATTAGAAATGACTTCATCTGCATGTGTGTACGCATATAAGTGCATGAATAAAAAAAAAGAAATACATTATATATATATATA
>NW_017306278.1:1675015-1675243 GCF_000935625.1 Nanorana parkeri
TATATATATATATTTATTTATTACACACACATTGCACATGTGCAAAATACATATTTTGCACATGTGCAGTGTATGTATGCATGTAACACACACACAGAGTTCCACCTGCTGTTTTCAAAATCCCACCGGAGACACCATTGGTGGGAATACTCTGCAGTTGCAGTGCCCACCCCTTCATGGACGTTTGAAGCAAAAGTGCCCCTCAGTTATTTTGTCTGCATGATTGGG
>NW_017306278.1:1675284-1683768 GCF_000935625.1 Nanorana parkeri
ACTTTGATTGTTCTGTAATTCTGTGATATCAGATGCGATGTGGTTGGAATCTCTGGTCACCATAGACGCTGCATACGCAGGGTGAGGACGGTGTAGACACAACACGCTCTGCTATCAGGGTAAGTATCAAGGGATGTGTCTGACAATGAACGAAACCTCCCGAGATTTCTGTACAAACAACTCCAGATCTGAATGTGGAACACGACGACGTCATACCGCCTAGTACACAACACGGCCCGCCATCAGCTCCATCACTTCATCGGAGACCGTGTCTGAGCATTCTACAGATATGCCAACCTAGGACAAGACGGCCACACAGCACACAGCCTCCTCATTGATCTATTTATCAGCAAGAAACATTATAATTCCGTCATCAGACAACGGGTGTCACCGCAGTTTATATGTCATTTAGTCAGAGTTTACGTCTACTTGGAAGAAAGCCAAAATCAAAAAGGTTTTATTAGAAGCTGAACTCCGGGATAACCAAATATTGTCCTCATACTAGAGTCCTGTGTGTTCTTCCTGAATCTCAGTGAGCTCTGTGTATTTCTTCCAGATCTGTGCAGTAATCCAGTGTGAGACTCGGAGCTTCCTGTAATAAAGACAATAGTCATTGTGCAGGCAGCCTGTAGTGGGTGGAGCCTGAGTCCCTCCCACAGCACAGTTATGATATCACTGCTACATTTGCATGGTGATATCTGGGTCTGTAGAAGCTGTTGGTGCACACAAAGTGGATCTATATCATTCGTATCTATGAAGGATACATTTTTGGTGAAAGCTTTCGCAGCCAGAGTTCAGCCTGAAACTTACGGAAAAGTCAATACTTCCAGAAGAGATGTGCTTCAGGTTCAGGGGAACCCCAAGACCACAAGAGCTTCAAAACCAAAAATATATGCGTCCCCCACATCCCTTAACCCCCCTCCCCCTTATTACTTTTATTACTGTGTTACTTTGTAAATCCTAAATAAAGAGATATTTCAGAATATTATAACGTTACACAGTCTGCTCTGTAACATGTGGCCGGCTCTGGGCCCTCCTCCTGACACATCTGATGTATATTTACAATGATGAAGAATAGGGCAATGCTCCACAAATATAGGACAATCCCCCGGGGCAGAGGCCGTGTCTTGTAGTCTGACTCCTCTTAAGAGTAAAGAGGGTTAAAAACCTAAAACTCCTCCTAAAGTGACCAGAAAGCCAACAGTGTCCCCCCTCTTCCCCATGTTCCATTCACTTTCAATCTGCTTAGTAAGGAAATCCTTTGTGCACACAAGAACAGTTTTGCAAGTCAACGACGAATAAATCGGTTTGAGGCAATAAGTCGGGTCGTCCTCTTCATGTCAACAATGTAAAAAAAGCCCAAAAAACCAAAACATTTTCAGCTGGTAAAAATATTCCAGGCAGGTGCTGGGGTAACGCACGCATTCATGATGTTGCTGGGGGCTGGCCGCCCTGCGTTTTGTGGAGACGAGCTTACTGCAAAGGATGGGGAGGAAGAGCGAGGGGGGGGTCATGTGACGTGGGCCAATAAACAGCATCTGGGGACATTCAATTACAGGCCCTCACCCAGCATGCCTGCACTGTAATCTCTACCAGATGAGGCTCAGGCCTCACTATTTTCAATAATTCACACACTGTGTACACATAAACTGACAATAAGGGCATTCATGCGGCCGCCTGATTCGCAGATCAAAGCTCCCAAATGGGCGGCTGTAGGCATGCTTCTGCTGAATAATTCATTCTTTTCACAGGCCTGGAAAAAAAAAAACTGCTCAGCGGGACTTGGCTGATCGGGTCCCTTTCCTGTGCACTGTGCTAAGTTCACAATGTGCAAGGGAAGTGGCCTTCTAGAGCAAAAGGAGGAGGAGGAGGAGGAGGGCGTTCTTCCCCAAAAAAAGTCAGAAAGGAAGAGGAGGGATCTGAAGTGTCTACAGAGGGGAAAACATAAGATGGGAGATCAACATGTAACAGACTATTATAAACCATGAAACAAAAAGCTGAATCACCACCAATGAAAGAACTCCGGGGAACTCCAACCTTCCCTTCAGGCTTGGAGTCAGTGGGAGATGTGGAGGTGCAGTGTGGGGACAGGAGGATTGTAGGTCCAATTCACCATGTCCAGGGCTTGATCTGAAGACTGTGGAGGTTTTTAAATCTGACCTCCGTCCTCCCCTTCAGTCTTCTATCTGAACTCCGGCCTTCCCTCCAGTCTTCTATCTGACCTCCATCCTTCCCTTCAGTCTTCTATCTGACCTCCATCCTTCCCTTCAGTCTTCTATCTGACCTCCGTCCTTCCCTTCAGTCTTCTATCTGACCTCCGGCCTTCCCTTCAGTCTTCTATCTGACCTCTGTCCTTCCCTTCAGTCTTCTATCCGACCTCCATCCTTCCCTACAGTGTTGTACCGGCTCCTCTTCCTCCGATGTCACTGTACACTGGGAGCTTCTCACAATGTACATTAGAAGCTGCAGCAAGTCAGATAGAGCTCTGCCTCATTTCCTGGCTGGAGGACGTCCAGCATTATCTTGCACTTTAATCCTCAACCTGACTTTCCCTGGCCCCACCCCTTTCAATAATTGGATTTCCGCTCTTTAATTGGTGGACTCTCAGCATCACATGTGGGTGTTACCTAGGGCTGTCTGAATGCAAATACAACCTGCCTAGGAACGCCCGCTCCTCCAGACTGATATCCTCCCATTAAGGCATTTTGATATTTGCATAACTCCTCCCAAGAGCCCACCCACTGCTTGCATCAGGGCTGAGGGCTCTTCAGAGGAGTACTGAGGCAGGGCGCCGTGATGTTTACAGGAAGCTATGTACAGCCCCTTGCTGACCCCTCCCACCAGCCATGATCTGCCTGCATTGCATAGAGAATAGAGACCCGGTGATAAGGCCACCAGGTTCAACATAAGATGTGTAATAAAGGAAGGAGGAAGGAGGAGGGAGGGGAGGGGGGGGACACCAGGGAAAGCAAACTATAATCAGATTAAACAATCTTTAGGTGTATGTAAAGCAAGCTTTTGTTTGTTTTTTTAGGTTACGCACGATTGCATCCACTCAGAAAGAAAAATGGAAGAGGAGTAACATGCCCCCCCTCCAATTACCGGAATTGCACGGTGTTTCCTTCACGCCACACAGTGTGGGAGTGAGGGAGAGAAAATAGGTACATGCTCCATGGGATTGGGATATATAAAGCAAACCTGAGGACTAGGGTCTCATTCACATGGGTGCATGAGGCCATCAAGTGTAAGCTGCACTTCCGTACCTGGGAATACCGGCTGCGACATAAGGTTGTATAGGTGTACAGCCCTGGGCGCAGCCAAGCGCACCGCCTTATGCATACGGGGGTTCACGCAAGTAGCGACATTAACCCGTATATAGCCACCTACACCCATTCACTACTATGGGACAGCCGTTTGCTGGTTATCCAGGGCACTTAAATACGTCCACAATTTACAAAAGCCTCCATATCCGTGTGCACGAGGCTGGAGAGAGGAAGAACTTACAAATCCTTATTTGCAACATTGTAAAGCAAGCGGGTAAAACCCAAAGTCTTGCCAAAATTTCAGGCAAGTCCCGCGTCAAAGAGCTGAAAGCGCGTATTCCAAGCTGTAATCTTCTTTATGCATAAACCCGACACTATTACTTGTAGAGAAAGCATTACTATTATATATAGAATAAAACACGGTTTGTCCTTGCTGTGGCACCAGGACAAGGATCCTGTGCAGAGCCCGATTCTATATCCGCATGTGCGATTGTTTGTTTTTCCCCCCTTCTCTCCTTTCAAGGTTTGAAATTGAAATGAGAAGGTAATGCGCGTTTCGAGTGCTTTGTTTGATTGTGTTAAGGTTTCATGGCTGTCAGTCAGCGGCAGCACAGCAGCATGAACTAGGGGTGACCTCCCCCTTGTAGAAAGCATTCTGCTAGCCAGCTGTGCGTTGTGTACTCTGCATTATTCACAAAGCTTTCCCTCCTAAATCACAATGATCCGCACAACTTCTAAAACTCATCAATTGTTATTTAAACCCGGCCTACAATGGACGAGCGCTGCGGCCTTTGTGGACCCTGTCCTGCAGCAGCTGACACTTGGTTTCCTGACAAATCCAATTTAACAGCTACAAGACACTTGAGGCAGCTTCATTTCAAGATGGCAACCCACTGCTGGAAGGGCGGTGGGGGGGGGGTTAATGAATATCCGACGCCTGCGGAGCTAGTGTGCCCATATGCTAATATGTATATTCGCACCTACCATCAAAGTAAATCAACTGTTAAACGTGATGGCAGCTGCCGTCTATGTTCCAGAATGCGAATATATTCTTTAGTCTTTTTTTTCTTTTCCGACATCCGTCTTATGTGATAAGGGATATGGAATGAACATGACCCGGTTCAGGCTGCGCACTTTTTGCAATACGCTGCCTGCGCGCTTGCAATTCTTTTGACATGTTAGCGTAGATCTAAAACACGCTTATTAAAGCTCATCGGTTTTAGAACTCATGAACACGGGTGGCTGAGCCAGCACAATGTAAATACCGGGGTATCTTCCCCACCAGGGAGCCACAGGTGCTGCGTACAGCCTCCCATAGAAGTCCATTATTATTATAATTATTATTATACAGGATTTATAGAGCGCCAACAGTTTGCACAGCGCTTTACAATATAAGGAAGACATTACAATCACAATACAATTCAAGACAAGATGGTAAGGAGGGCCCTGCCCCTGAGGGCTTACAATCTGAAAGAGGAGGGGCAAGTGATACATGAGGAGGTAGCTGTGTGGGGATGAATTGTTTGAGAACGTGATAGTCCATGGCTGAATGCTGGTATATACTGGTACTTCCATACAGCCGCATATCCCTAGACACACACAAAAAAAAACAAAAAATAATAAACCGCGCCCATAGATCTGCACGAATACACGGTTCCCGGGCTTGGGGAAATACACTGCCATACACTTTGTATGGGCTCAGTTACCTGTCTGCATGAACCCTTAACATTTCACTGTACTATTAAAAGCTCTTTTTTTATATTATTTTATAAATCTGCATTAAAAATCTAATTAAAATAATACTTGTTGGTCTAGTTATGAGGGGCCTTGTTCAGACGCTTCCTGTTTTGGGGTGATGAGGCTATGTACAATCTTACAATAGTGTTCCTGCATTGTGACCCTGTCATATGTGCCCTGGCAGTGACTACAAGCGGCTTGATATCACAGTGACACTAAACTCAGGAGTTACATCTTAAAAATACATTCAAGTCCCTGAACTATGAACAACAATGTATCTTCTTTGTGTATCACTCGGCTGTAGATCCTCCAATCATCTCTGAATTGGTGCCGACACTGTCCTTCCTTCTGGAGGGGGGTACTTGTGTTCCCCATGGTCCCTGTGTGTGTTGTAGAGTAGTCACCGCTCCAAGCTCGCTCCCAGGATGGACTACAATCTCAGTACAAATTGGTAAACTAAACCTGAGATTGTAGTCCATCCCGGGAGCGAGCTTGGAGCCGTGACTACTTTACAGCACACACAGGGACCATGAGGAACAAAAGTAGCCCCTCTCCAGAAGGAAGGACAGTGTCAGCACCAATTCAGAGATGATTGGAGGATCTACAGCGGAGTGACACACAAATAAGAGAATTTGTTGTTCAGAGTTCAGGGACTTGAATGTATTTTTAAGATTTAACTCCTGAGTCTGGTAACAAAAGTAGCCCCCCTCCAGAAGGAAGGACAGTGTTGGTGTCAAAATATGTGGAAGCCACACTGCCCCATCAAGGCCTCTATAGTGCGGTCCAAAATGTTAACTATGAGAGCCGCCATCTTGGAGCCTATATAGCAAAGGATGAATTGGGTGCAGGTCCACCAGGAGGTAGCCCATTCTTTCTTAAAAGGCACAGGGACACACCAGAAGCCCCGCACATCACAATGGCAGCTGAAGCCCCCAGTGTGTCCCCATACCAAATCCACACACATACATTATACAGGTGAAACTCGAATAATTAGAATATCGTGCAAAGTTAATTTATTTCACTAATGCAACTTATGCGGTGAAACTAAAAAAAATAAAACGTCTTTAGTTGTAGATATAAATGTTGAATTGTATCCCGGACAAGAACGACAACAAGACCTTTTCCTGAGGACATGAAGGGAGGACACAGAAGGCAGACAGAAGGAACAGACGTACATTTAATCATACATAGTAACTATCAGCGCACAGGTTCTGCACAATACAAAGTTACGTTGATGATATTCCTATTCTTCATACTTCGTACTCTTTGCATGTCACTTTATTTTCTCTGGAAGCACGTCTCGTGTCTTCTGGTTTTGGGGCCAAAAGAGGAGCCATTTATACTCTGCCAGAACCCTGTAACAAGTGAGAGCAGGCTTCCATAGCCTATAGGCGAGAAGAGAACATCTCAAAAATGCAGCCAGATCCCTCTTCCTTTCCATTTTTAGTTATGAGCAGGAATCCTCGGCGGGAGTGCACGTAAATATGAACAGCGCGCGCACACACACAGCTGCCAACAATGTTGTAATTTTTCCTAAAAATGAATTCTGAGAACGGAGGAAGATACGCGGGAGGAATGAAGGTTCTCGAGGCTTAAACTCCGTAGAATTGTAAAAGCTGTCTGGCTCCGATGTCTTTCTTAATATGTGAGATGCGACAGGAGAGCCACAGCAAAGGTCAAAGAGTCTGAAATGTTTTATTTTATATGAAGTATTTAAATGGGATAAGAGAGCCAGCACGTTTCAGGGATTAGGATCTCACCTTCGTCAGGGCTTATGTATTATGTAGCCACAAATCCGTCTGGACACCACTTTGAGATCGTTGTATGTATATAATCAGATCCTACCACCAGCAGTCTGTGCAGAGCTGACCATTGGTGTGGCGCTCTCACTGTTTCTTATTTGGTCTTTCGGGGGTGCTCTGGTACATGTGAGCAGTGAGTTGAAGTGCGATGAGATCGGCTTTCATAACACTGAATATTTATAACAGGAGATCTAGCAGCTCTTGTGGTCCTTTTTTGTGTGTGGCCTCCATTGGGGAGATTTTCTCTGACTTACTGTCCACTTGAAGCCTGTACAAGTTGGGGGCATGGTCACCCTTCAAGTTCTAACCCTTCTCCACACTAAAAATTACCCCATTGAAGAGCTTTCTATTCATGTTCTGACAGGAAGTAAAGGGGGGGGGGGGGATGCCCCAACAGGTGCACAGATGGCCAGAATACCCAAGGCTCCAACCCTCTACTCTGAGGAAATTTCTCCAAAAAGTGAGGGGTAAATCCCTTCTTAGTTGTCACCAAGTGGAGAGTGCAAACATGTGGAGACAGGAGGATTGTAGGTCCAATGCACCATGTCCAGGGCTTGATCTGAACACTGTGGAAGTCTTCTATCTGACCTCCGTCCTCCCCTTCAGTCTTATATCTGACCTCCGTCCTTCCCTTCAGTCTTCTATCTGACCTCCATCCTTCCCTTCAGTCTGACCTCCATCCTTCCCTTCAGTCTTCTATCTGACCTCCGGCCTTCCCTTCAGTCTTACTTGTAGCGGCTCCCCTCCTGGACTCGAATTGCTTATTATGATGTCACTGCACACGCAATGTGCAATAGAAGCTGCAGCAAGTCAGATAGAGCCCGCCTCATTTCCTGGATGGAGGATGTCCAGCATCATCTTGGTCCTTCCTCCCCAGCCTGACTATCCCTGGCCGTTCTATCAATCATGGAGGCTCAGCATCACATGCGGGTGTTACCTAACTGCATGCAACCAAATGCAGCCTGCCTAGGAACGTCCTCCACTACTTCAGACTGTCAACTACCCATCGGCAGTTTGATATTTGCACAAGGCTCTTGAGGAGTACCGAGGCTCGTCCCACCAGCCATGATCTGCCTGCATTGCACAGAGAAGCAAAGAGACCCGGTGATGACATAATCCCAAAAGGGGATTTCATTAGCATATTGATGAGGGCGGAACCAGGGAAGGCAGATTAATCCTCAGCTTTATGGAAGCCTACACACATAAAATAATGGTGGAGAGGGAATCCAACAACATAACAAAAGATTGCTGTAAGAATTTAGATTGTGTTTACTTAAGAAGGTATTTTACACATCTGCGAGTAACAGGAAACCATTTACCAAGCATAGGACAGAAAGCCGCTTTTAACCCCATTACCTTTAAAGAAAATATATCTTCATATTACTCCAAAACAATTCATTCCGCCAGCAAAAGGTTAAAACTGTAAACCCGTCAACCCCCAATAACCAGGATCAAAAACACAACGCTGGTGATGAGGTTTTGTTGCAGCCATGCTGTTAAAAACAATGCAACTCACGCTTCGGAAACAATATGCATGTGTTGGGCATTATGCGTGCGCGCAATATTTTTGTAACCTTGACGGCAAAATGTTTGTTCGGGGGGCTGTACAGGTTTCTTCCCGGCTTAACAAAGTGGTTCCCCCCGCCATCCCCCCTCTCTCTCTTTCTCTGATCTCTTTGAGC
>NW_017306278.1:1683840-1688364 GCF_000935625.1 Nanorana parkeri
ATCAACGCCGCACAATAAAAGCGTTATGTAAAAATGTCTTTAAAGAAAAAAAAAACAAACCCCGAACAATAAGAGCCAAGGACACAACTCCTTTACCGGAGCACACCGCCAGGAAAAACTATTGGTTGTTTTGACGGCTTTTTTTCCCCTTTAAAATTTTTTTTTCTTTTCCCTTGAATGCTTAACTGAACAATGGCAATAAAAAAAGACAAAAACTGCCAAGGTGCCATCACAACACTTAGTTGGTAGTAAAGAACATTCGCTTTCAGAAATAAATCAGCTGAAACTTTTAAAAGCGTCATATTAAAATGTGAACTCCGGTCGCTTAAAGCCGACTATACACACCCGCAAATTTCGGAACACTCGAACTGTTAATGGGGGGTCACATTGACGCTCCATTCGGACAGTAGTAGAGCGGGATGGAAGATTTTTTTCTCTCTAATGAACGAAATTCTGACAGCGAATGAGGTTTTGCGGTTGGGAAGCTCTTTTCATTTTCAAAATCCAAATGTTAAATCCATCGTCAAGTCCCAGATGACGAATGTTCTGATGAGCTTTTTCGTATGAAAGTTCCTTCGAAAGTCTACCAGTGTACGGAGATTTACATAGAGTAAGCTTTTTTCTTTCTTGTGGTAGAAATCCATGGAGCTCACAAATATATATATATAGGGTTTGATCTGACTACATCAAGAGGAGCCCTTCTGCCTATGTAGACCATGCAAAAGGAGGGCCCACCAGACTGGGGCCAACAAGGAGAAGTGACCAGCCGTTGGTGGGGATGGAGAGTTGGGGTTCGTTGTCTGTAGAAGGTGACCAGCTGATGGTGGGGATGGAGAGTTGGGGTTCCTTGTCTGTAGAAGGTGACCAGCTGATGGTGGGGATGGAGAGTTGGGGTTCCTTGTCTGTAGAAGGTGACCAGCTGATGGTGGGGATGGAGAGTTGGGGTTCCTTGTCTGTAGAAGGTGACCAGCTGATGGTGGGGATGGAGAGTTGGGGTTGTCTGTAGAAGGTGACCAGCTGATGGTGGGGATGGAGAGTTGGGGTTCCTTGTCTGTAGAAGGTGCGGGAAGTGTAAGGGGTCAAGTTACTCAAAAATGATCATTCTTTGGGTAGACCTTTACTTCATCTTCTCAGGTACCCTGGAGTTCTCGGTTCTTCACCTACGCTGGGAACATCACAAGAGTCCTAACATCTCAACTGGTTTTTATTTTATATTTCAGAGAACGCAACAGCTAAAAGGGCAAACGTCTTTGCTGTAGTAGAGGTCAGTGGGAACAGAGCCAGGCGGAGTGGAAGATCTTACAACAGAGGTAAGGAGCCCACCAGATTATAACTGTGCCCGACATATCACGTTTTCACGGATTGACCCATTCAAGCTTTTTTTAATGGTGCGGGGTTCGAGTCATCTGAGGACATCACAGGACATGAAGTTGCAACAACATGACAGGTACTAGATAACATAGATAGGGTGACTGGAAACAAATAAGGGATAAGGTGCTTTATCCATGAACAGCAGGGACATATGAGGGTTCCCAGTGAATGAAAGTTGGTGAGGGGGCATTTGGGCAAAAAGGAGCACGCATGTGGCTGGTAGCAAATGAACGGCATCCAATAAACTGGAGAAAAAAAAAGCCATAAAAGCAACCATGTGACATCTTGGTCCTTGCAAGTACTTCAGGACTGCAGTTCGGAGCTCATACAACACCGCACAATTTATAGATACATCTGCCATCTTTAATGAAAGAGCGAGGGAAGAGAACACCCGTCATGTTTTTATTGCCGTTTGTGTCCCCGTTTGAAAGTGAAAGAACATCTCACATTTTGGGTTGTCACCAGAATAGCAATCGATGGGAACTCTTCCAATGGGGACACTAGTTCCACTGACCACCAAGGTTTTTCCTTACTTTGGAGGGATTTCCTCTCACTTCTTGTTGTGGCCATCAGACAGGAAGTGAAATCTCCCCAATGGGACACAGCTGGCCGGAAAAAAAAAGGCAGTCAGGTGTTATAACCCTCCCTAAGGCTGGGTTCACACCTAGGCGTATAGAATACGCGCGTTTCGTGACGCGCATTTTTACCGCGATTCCGAGGGCTACTTGGCTGTATCCCAATGGGAACGCCCGACAAACGCCCCAGCTCCTGTACTTCTTTGGGCGTAGGACGTTTTGTAGCGTGTTCATACGGCCTGTAATACGCCCAGGTGTGAACCATACCCATAGGAAATAATGGGATTTAGGTGTTTGAGCGTTTTGCAGAGCGTTCGAACGTGCTACAAAACGCCCAGGTGTGAGCCGGGCCTAAAGCTGCCCATACACCTTACAATTATCTGCAGATAATTGTAAGGTCAGATGGAAAAGGTTCAACAGATTCCTCCATCTACACTTAACTGTGTGGATGGAGGAATCTCCACCTGTGCCAATCTGTTGCACTTTTTCCCATCTGACCACAGAAAATCTGCAGATAATTGTAAGGTGTATGGGCAGCTTTACTTTAAGCCAAGGCAGGGATGTCATTTTACAAAGGCCTTAAGGGTTCGAATACTATAAAAGGGTGATCATTTTGAAAACAGAACCTCACACAGCTACGCATTGTATGAATCCTGTTAGAACATCCTCCATGTCACAACTGTAAGCTTGCCAAACCTTTGTAATTATAACAGCAGTAACCAAAACATAATCCTAACCAACGCAATGATTACAATTTCTAATCATTGCACAACTCCGGAGGTTACCACGTAGTGCATGTCAGGCCATATGTGCTTCCAACTCCCCCAGAAGATATATTTATATTGGTTAACTAAACATGAGATTGTAGTCCATCCCGGGGGGGGGAGCTTGGAGCGGTGACTACCTTACAACACACACAGGGACCATGGGGAACAGACGTAGCCCCCTCCAGAAGGAAGGACAGTGTCAGAGATGATTGGAGGATCTACAGCCGAGTGATACACAAATAAGATACATTGTTCAGAGTTCAGGGACTTGAATGGATTTTTAAGATTTATCCCCTGAGTTTAGTGTCACTTTAATATTGTGTAAAAGGTAAATGGAGCTGACTTTTTAACCCAGTTACTACACTCCCTATGAGGTTCAATATCTTAAATTCCTGTATCTGGCAACCGTACCGGCACCACATTTTTTCCATGTCTGGCTAATTTTCCTAAAAAGAGAAAAAGCTGTGTTGTCCATAACAACCAAAGCTTCTCTGGCACGCGGGACATTGTATTTTAACATTGTAACAAAATAGGTTATTATTATTATAATACGGGATTTATATGGCGCCAACAGTGTGCGGAGCACTTTACAATAAAAAGGAAAACATTACAGTTACAATACAATTCAAGACGAGACGGTAAGGAGGACCCTGACCGTGAGAGCTTACAATCTAAAAAGGTTTCCCTGGAAACCACAGACACACAATTACATTGCAATGTATTGTTTTGTTAACAGGGCCTGCAGGACCATGACGGCAAACTGCCTCGGGACACCAAAATAACAAAACAAAAATGCCCGTCAAGGTAGAAAAATGACCGACCTAAATCACTGACTGAGTGCGTTCATGACTCATTTACTAATCAGAACTGTCTTTTTTTTTTGGGGCTGGAACAGGAACCATCTGCGCCACTTCAGAACCGACCAAAGTTGGAGAAACATCCTAAGCCCGCCAGCGATCTACAAAAACGCCAAAAAGGCGCTCTGATGCGTCAAATCTCCCGCAAACTAAAAATGTAAAGGGTCATTTCACGATGGCCAGGGCCTAATAGCATCTTCCCGAAAGGCTTGCCATGTGCGGGTGCTTTTTCCAATTCATTTTGGTTATTACAATTCAAAACGGTTATTAAATTGTTTGCGGCTTCACAATAGCATTTCGCTACCGACGATTAGAATTACAAATATTCCGGTGAAAGGATTTCGGTTTGTATTTATTGCATGACCCACATGGAGGAAGCAAGGAGCGTAATATTCTAATTAATAATGATTTGGTGACATCCACAGGGCCATTTTCTTCTGACATCTTGCAGGACGAATGGTTTTAATTCTCCTCAGCACGCTCCGGCCGTAATGAGCGATAAGTACGGGCTTGTCACATCTCAGAAACGTCCTATTGATGCGGCAATCGTTTGTAAAGATCTGGGGAATGGAAGAATTACGAGCGGGCAGAAAGCATGGCGCTACGTGCCGATTCCTTTTTAACAAATAATAATAAGTTTGACTTTTCATTTACACATTCTGCCAATCGCTAACAAGTTTCCATCTTGCTCAAACGCCAGATTGATTAGGAGAGATTGAAAATATTGATTTAACCCTCTGCCTGGTCTGGGCGGCGGAGTCCTGCCGGCTCTGTCTTATCACATCACAATTGCCTGGCTGTAATTCCTCAGGGCCAGGCTAATAACTCGCTTACTTTGTCTTCTCATCTACTGAAATTATGCTGCTACTTTTCAAAGTCAATTTCCACTCGTAGGACGAGGCCTGCCCGTCCAGGTTCACGGGAGTAAAGAAAAACTGTGAAGCCAAAAAGACA
>NW_017306278.1:1688469-1689872 GCF_000935625.1 Nanorana parkeri
CAGCACCTGCACTTGTGGAGAGTGAAGAAGTCATTAATGATTTCATTATTTATGGCAGAGGCTTTTTTTTTTTTAGATTGCCGGAATTATTACGACGATTAATCAGTTGCGGGAATGACGGGTCTCGGGGGGCGGGGAACGTGATAATTGATGGAGAAAAATGAGAATGTGAGGATTTCCTACTTGGTGCGCGAATGTGTACGAGGGTAGATCAGACCGCGCGGCCTCCGGTCACTGGATACGTGCATTACGCACCCACATGCAGGCTATGAGGGCAGGAGGAGTAATAAAAAGGTCAAGACGAAATCTTCCATCGCTGAAAAATGTATCTTGATTACAAAAACAACAAAAAAATTCCAATTGAAGACATTCAGAATCAACGTGCGACAACCCTCGGTGCGAGCTGGTAATGTTTCCCATGCTGCAACGCAATCAACGGTCAACAGAGAGGTGACCCGTCGTCCCATTGCACGGGGCATCATATCACCCAAACTGTCCTCTCTGCTCCTCCCAAGACCTCCTGCTGTCTCATCACCTCCTCACATGCTCACCTCCAGGACCTCTCCAGAGCTTCTCCCATCCTCTGGTACTCCCTACGCTAACCTAAATCAGCTTCCTCCAATTCTGTCTGCCTCTAGGAGACCCCCGAAAACTCATCTCTTCAGGGAAGACACCTCCTCTTAAACACTGTACTTCCACTCCCTCAATCAGCTTGTCCCTCACATTTATGACCTTCTGTATTAATTGCCCCTTCTTGTAGATTGGAAGCTCTCATGAGCAGGGTCCTTCTAATCCTCTGGTATGGAATTGTATTGAAATTGTACTCCCCATATGTTGTAAAGCGCTGCGCAAACTTTTGGTGCTTTACAAATCCTTAATAATAATAATAATAATAATAATATCCCATTCAACATGCGCAGGTTGTGCACTTCAATATCAGTATAGTGGAGAAAGAATCTCCCTCTGCCAATCCGTCCAATGGCTTCAACCCAAACCCCCCTCCCCCCCCTGCCACTGCTTCCAATCACCCCAATGATAAAATGTACAATATTAACAACCACTTACAAAGCCATCCCCAACTCTGCCCCCGGATATATCTCCAACCTGGTGTCAAAGTAGCGCCCTAACTGTCCCCTCCTCTCCACCCAAGACCTCCTGCTTTACAGCTCCCTCATCAACTCCTCCCATGCTCGCCTCCAGGACTTCTCTAGAGTCTCTCCCATTCTCTTGAACTCCCTACTCCAACCTGTCCAGCTATCTCCTTCTCAGTCTGCCTTTAAGTGATCCCTAAAGACGCATTTCTTTAGAGAAGCCTATCCCACCTCAACCTAACCACTCAACTTATTGTTTACACAAATCATCCCCACACAGCTCCCTCCTCATGTATCACTCCCCCCCCCCCC
>NW_017306278.1:1690240-1716422 GCF_000935625.1 Nanorana parkeri
TCCCCCCCCCCCCCCCCTTCCTTTTAGATTGTAAGCCCTCAGGGACAGGGCCCTCCTTACCATCTTGTCTTGATTTGTATTGTAACTAACGTCTTCCTTATATTGTAAAGCGCTGCGCAAACTGTTGGCGCTATATAAACCCTGTATAATAATTATTGAAAATAATTATTGTATGAAAGGTACAACTGCACACACATACGCGCGCGCACACACACACACACACACGCACGCTCACACACACACATCTTTGAAAGATCATGAAGTATTTGAACTCCGTTTTATTTTCTTTATTAAAGGAGAACTATGAGGTGAGCGCTTTTCACTCCCCCTCATAGTTTTAGCCGACCTGTGACAATGAGACTGTCACAGGTCGGCTCAGTAGATCGGGAGGTGAGCGAACACATACCGACGTTCGCTCACCTCTCGATCCTGTCACGGCTCTCTGCCGTGACAGGGGAGGGGCTGGATTCCCCCCCTCCCTGCTCCAATCCTCCAGCGCTGACTGGTGGAATGGACAGGGGAGGGGGCGGGTACAGCTGGCTCTGCCTCTAGATAGGCAGAGCCAGCTGTCACTCACACAGCTGGACAGATCTCGGCACAATTGTCGGGATCCGCTCCGGCTGCGGCGTCTCAGTATATAGGAAGCTACAGCTCGCGGTATACTGAGCCTAGGGTGATGGGAGGACGCTAGTTTGTGTCCTCCCGTTACCCTAAGGAGAACTATGGGGAAAAGCCCTGACCCCATAGTTCTTCTTTAAGACCCAGAGTAGCATCCGACTGAATGAAGCGTTCTGCTACAGCGCCAGATTGAAATAAACAAACAAAGCCTGTGACTGTTCCCACTGCATATAAATTGGAAGTAAACTTTGTATCATAAAAAATTACCTTTTTTTTTTCCTAAAACATACTTCCTTTCACCTTTTCTAATGATAAACTTTTGCTGTATCTCAGTCCTGCTGATTTAGTGCAGCCACTTCCTGTCTACATACACTCCAGTGATGGCTGTACGGCATTTCTCAGGGTGGGTTTCCTGAGGGCGACAACAGTGGACTATGGCTGTGTAATGTGCGTAAAAACGTGGCCAACTGTAGTCATCAATGGCAGGCCAATGGAAAGGGGGGGGGTGCAGTAAGACAGATGGTTGTCGTCTGTAACAGGAAGTGACTGAATGAGGCCCTTCATGGCAGGATCTCCAGGGATTATTTTAATTTAAACCTTTTGGAATGACATGAAGTTCTATCTTATAGGAGATTAGTCGCTGTGTGCTAGCTTTGCGCCTACTAGCAAACACATGGTACGTTAAATTTCACGCGCATCCGATCATTTGTTGGAAAAAAACATGACAAATTATCCTCATTAAGATGAAGATTTCCATATTTTATATTTCAGTTTGCAGCTGTCCCGGGAATTTCCTATCGCCGCGTACTCCAGCGAGCGCCTGAACATGTGCTGTTTTCATGCAGCTACATACGGCCACCATGACTGAAGTATAATAACAGATGCCCCGTACGGCATGCATTCGCCTCAATGTTCCGTGCGCGGGCAGCACTCGCTCTATAGCGCTAAACATTCTTTTATTGAAGGCCAACTAATGACTCGGAAAGCTGAAAAGTTTGTTTTATTGTTTCACAGGCGCAGCGTGGTATTTATTGTTTACTCCGCTGACAATTCACTCATTTCCCTCTTCTGAACCGCTTACCATCGTGCCTATAGAACCCGATGTAAGGATTATGATCTGCGACGTTACAATAAACCGTTACGCGCGAATACAGAAAGACTATTTGCTTAACAAGACGATGGCGTGACCCCCGGGATGGGGGGTGGGGGGGGGCACAAAACAGGGCATTACCGCGTGAGTCGTTAAGTACCCGCTAATATACCTCCTTATTTTAGTCATAGCCGAAATCTTTTAATACCGCATATTTCTTCACAGACGTTCAATGCCGACTCTCAGCGTGACGCCCGGCCTCAGACCGTTAATGCCGCGTGTTTCCTTGCGTGCCTTTAAATTAGCTTTGTAGAATAGGACAAAGCGCGTCGCTGGGCGACTGAATATGAAAATAAGCGGCGAGGCGATGGCTGCTTGGCTGCCATCGCCAAGAATGCGTTGAAGTAAAACACATCGCTCCGCGAATAAATATAATTTGCTTTGTGAGCATATTACTCAAGTAAGCGAGTTGCAGCTAGATGGCATCACCTGTCTAGGTTCAGATTTACATGTCATTTATGTGGATTTATAGTACGGCTGCAACAACTAATCGACATAATCGATTATTGAAAAAGTTGTCAACTTTTTCAATAATCGATTAATCGGCTTCCGATCAGTTGGCCCTGTTCACAGCTCCACACGCTGTGCGCCGCACCTCCTCCCCACCTCACTCTCGCCGCTGCCAGACCCGCTCGCATCCACGCTCCACACACCGCAGTATTTTGCAGACAGTGCAGTACAACAGGCTGTGTAAACTAATATTCTCTGATGTAATACATAGCGCTTCATTGCCAGTATCCACCAGAAAGGTGTCAGGGAGCTCGGCTCAGCAGACTCGGGCTAATAGGTAAGCTCTCCTCCACGCACCGCTCGCTCAGCCTCCTATGACAGCGAGTCAAGATGGAGAGCGGGTACAAGAAATAACTAAAATTTAAAAAAAACATTTTCGGTTTCGGCCTCACTTTTTTATTACGGTTTTGTTTGGGTTTTGAAATTTCCATTTCGGTGCACCTCTATCAAAAACCATTCACCTCACCCTCCTTCCACAACGTATATCACGTATTAGTATCCTTCTACAATGTATATCCAGTAACTTATACTATTGCTGTCCTTCCACAATGTATACAACTCAAAAGTATCCTTTTACAACGCATACAACTTACAGCATTGGTGTCCTTCTAGAAAGTATATAAAACTTATACTATTAGTATTCTTCTACAATGTATATCCAGTAACTTATACTATTGCTGTCCTTCTACAATGTATACAACTTATTAGTATACTTCAACAATTATAACTTCTTTTAGTATCCTTCTAGAACATATACAACTTATAGCATTGGTGTCCTTCCACAACGTATATAACGTATCAGTATCCTTCTACAATATACTGCATTTGCTGGCGTGTAAGACTACTTTTTATACTTAAAAACATCCCCGGAAAATCGGGCGTCGTCTTCTATGCGGGGTATACAATGCATACCTTTAGTTCGTTTAGGCCAAGCTGGCCCAAAACGAACATCCCTAATCTGTCAGCCCGCTGGATGTGCGGTAATACTGTATGTACGGTAGCTTCGGCTACATACAGTAGCTGAGCCAATCACTGCATTGCTCGGCGTGATTGGCTCAGCGCGATATACTGTATGTAGCTGAAGCTACCGTACATACTGTATTACCGCACATCCATCCATGATGTTTTTAAATGGTGTTGCCTCGGAAGTGGGGTAGTCTTATATGATGAGTATAGCCCAAAACCTAAACCTATGTTTTAAGTGGAAGATTAGGGTTGAATCAATTTTTATTAGAAGTTTCATAAGATTCATACAATCCGGTATAAAAGCGACACAAAGATTAAGGCAATGCAATACACAGGGGAGCATCTTTCTCTGCAATGGGCCCTGCATAACAGAGTTATAACAGCAACTTAGTTGCTCACATGAAATCAAAGCAAAATGTGTGTGTCTTAGGTCCAGGTGAGGCGCCACTAGGGGCCCAATACTGAGCAAGATTAAATATTGTTGGACCAGTAAGTGGAAAATTAGGGGGTCGTCTTATACACCCAGTCGCCTTATACGCCGGAAAATATGGTATATACAGTAACTTACTATTGCTGTCCTTCCACAATGTATACAACTCAAAAGTATCCTTTTACAACGCATACAACTTATAGCATTGGTGTCCTTCTAGAAAGAATATAAAACTTATACTATTAGTATCCTTCTACAATGTATATCCAGTAACTTATACTATTAGTATCCTTCTACAATGTATATCCAGTAACTTATACTATTAGTATCAGTATACAACTTATTAGTATACTTCAATTATAACTTCTTTTAGTATCCTTCTAGAACATATACAACCTATGCTATTCGTATCCTTCTGCAACATATACAACTTTTAGCATTGGTGACCTTCTACAACGTATACAACTTATTAGTATCCTTCTAAAATGTATATACAGTAACTTATACTATTGCTGTCCTTCCGCAATGTATACAACTCATAAGTATCCTTTTACAATATACAACTTATAGCATTGGTGTCCTTCTACAACGTATATAACGTATATTACTCTATTGGCGCATACAGCTTTCAATTATACTGAGCCCTCCCTCGGCTGTACACCGTTTTCCACGGCCTCCTCTAATGCGCGTGCTTCAATTAGCAGTAAGGACAGGATTTCTGGCAATGTTTTCCAGGCATTCTAATTAAGACTGAGGATGAAGTTGCGTCAATTTGCATTAATCTAAATTACAAATGGAGGCATTAAAATATAAAATGAGGCTGTAATGAGAGCAAAATAGGAGTAAAGAGGTTTGTTAGCCCCCTTTGATCATGTAGCAATCATTACAACTTTGCGGGCATATGGCTCCACTTACACACAGAAGTGACACTGCAGGATTGTAGCCGCTGAAATTATCCGGCAGTGTCACCTCGCCGTGACATCCCTGGGCTGCCGAATCAGGAAACCACTTCCTGGGCTTAAAGGTGAACTCCAGGCAGCTATAAAACGCTGATTGAGGGGACGTCATATTCATTATCATCATTAAGAACATTTTATAGACGCAAACGGTACCAGAATTAATCTCGTTATCAGGATACTGAAATCCCATGCAGAGCAGGACTGGTAGAAGGATTGCCAACACTAGAAACCAATTCAGTGCACATGTACTGACAGGGAACATGAGCAGAAGATGTGCAGCGGCTTCCACATTGTCCAATCAGCAGGCTGGGGGGTGTGTCCTGGCTCAAGCTATGCTATCATAGTAGTGAAGGTCCAGGAGCTAGCTGTACTGTCTGGCAGGGGTGGCCATCTCCAATTCTTTTCAACCAGTTATAGCAACTCATCTCCTTTTTTTTTCTTTTGGGAAAGGGCTTGAAGCATATTATCAATACAAGCCGGCCATTGTTAGTAGCAGCCGGTGTAACGGTCACTTCCATATTTTTTGTGTGAAATGAAAAGGAATTCATCTACCAAATCCCAACATATCAGAAAGAAACGAGGTACAAAGTGCAAGGACAAATGAGGAAGGGGCGCGGGTGAGAACGGAACCCCACCAGATCGGATATGATTTCCAGTTGTTAAAAACCAGGATGTGGAAATGGCGCAGGAACGCGCGGCAAGGCTAACGCACACCGGCTCATTCCTCAACTGTAATGGATATTGATAAAACAATATGCTCCATATTACACAGCCAGGAACAGGTATGTGCTATGAATTTGTGGAATGCGGCTATGTGCGAGAAGTACAATGTCACTGCGGATCACTACAGCATGGCAAGTGTTTATGTATTTCAGAACCGCGCATCAACTGAGAAGATTGCCGCGCTGAGCAGTCGTCACCACTGCTGCAGAACGCTCCTAGTTCATTGGTGTGGCTGTAAAACAACGCACAAAAAAATACAGAGAGATGCTAAAAAAATCAGGATATCGTTTCAAACTAGGCGCGGATAAAATCTCAATAGAAAAAGGAGAGGAGCCGATGAGCAACCAGAACCCACAAACTATGTACTCGTCACTCACAGCCATGTGTCCTCATTACATAAGCAGGCCGCGCTTCGCTGCCAAGTAGTGACCGTCTTTTCATCTGGACTCTGTGGCTCTGACTATTGTTTAGACTGGAATCATGCCGGTATCAGCAAAGACTGTGCGCCCAAATAAAGTAGATGGCAAGTATATGCACCCAGGATATGTTCGAGTGCAGCATGAACTGTCTATTAAAGTGACGTTAAACCCTCAGATTTTTTAACATAAACCAATACTGTAATGTGCGCCTTACTGTAATCCATGGTAGTTTCCTTCTCTTTGCTGCTCTTCCTTTTAAATCTGTATCTGTTCTCATGCTGGGGCAGAACTTTTGTTTTGCAGCAGACTGCCTTGTCTCTGAAATGGATACATGGTGTCTGTGTGAAGGTTCACAACCTGAGCCAGCACTACAGGAAGAGGCACTCAGCTGCAAAGGGAAGTTTTCCCCTAGAATGAGAAGAGATGAGGGTTTAAAAGGAAGAGCACCAAAGAGAAGGGAAACAACCATGGATTACAGTAAGGCGCACATTACAGTATTGGTTTATGTTAAAAAATCTGAGGGTTTAATGTCACTCTAAGGTTCCATTCACACCGACAGTTTAGGTGCATTTACGGATTCCTGCGGCAGGAACTTCAGACTTCATGCAGCAGGAATCCCTAATCTGTTTACAAGCGGCCTCTGTCACACGTTCAAGTGAACGATCGGGTGACAGCGGCTACATCTGAAAGCAGCAGAAAGCCAGCACACCGAACATAAAATTGTATGCAATATGATTACATGCGGTTAGGAATCAGTTACTATCCCTGAACGCACGATCAATGCATCCAGGAATAGTGACCCATTTCTAACCGCATGTAACCGTATCACGCGGTGCCAGCATTCTGCCGCATTCAAATGCAGCTGCCGTCACCCATTCCTGAACTTGAACAGGTGACAGCTGCCTCTTGTAAACAGATGAATGATTCCTGCTGCAGGAAGTCTCAAGTTCCTGCCGCTGGAATCCCTAAACTATAAGCTGGAAAGGCTGATAACATTGTTGGAGATTTTTAGTTCAGCTGACAGGAAGTGACAAGCATGCTGGATTTTTGGCAGGATCAGCAGGTAACTTTCTGTACTTGCTGAAAACCTATTTGGCCTCAAAAAACAAAGCGAATGCATCCCCCACATCTAAGGACAGGTAGTAATCTGCCATCGCTCACATTTTTTTTTTTGCTCTTTGGTTTAGAAATAAGTTCAGAAGAAAACGTGACAAAGCGATACATTGAGAGTTTTGTATCATTTGAGAAGAACATAGAATGATCTGAAGTTCCCCCGCAGAGTGATGGAAATCCATGATTACGGTTGGTTCAGCCTCTTCCAGGGACTACGCACGATGAAGAAGCCGACCACCATTTACACACACGTCTCCAGACCTGGCAGAGCCGAATGAGAAACATTACCCATGTGACCCCCGGTTCGAGCCCGAGTCCGCCCAGGACAACAGGTGCGGGCCCCACAAGATTCCACGGAGCAATTAGCAGGAAAAGGAAATTCTGCGGAAAACCCAACGCAGGTCTTCTGTGAGCAGTGAGGGGGAAAAGGAGAGATCCTGTAAGCCGAGGAAACATTTATGGGAACATGTGAACCTTACGGAGGGAAATTTGGTTTGTGGTTCTGCTCTGCTTCAACTACAACCCCCATTATGCCTCTGCCTCTGGGACTCATGTCTGTAACGGTCAGTCTTGCAATGCCTCATGGGATATGCAGTTTCACAAAAGCTGGATGCCCACCCCGGGATCATTTGTAAATTCATAAAGGACACTGAGCCCTCGTTCACACCTGAACGTTTTGTAGCGGGTTCTACGCTCAACGAACGCTCTACAAAACGCTCAAAAATCTAAATCCCATTGTATTCAATGGTCTCGTTCCCACCTTGGCGTATTTCCGCCCGTCCCTAACGCGCTACAAAACGGCCCACGCCTGAAAAGGTACAGGTACTACTTTGGGCCGTTATGTTGTGCGTTTCCATTGGGATACAGCCAAGTAGCCTTCGGAAACGCGCGACTTTACCGCGAATCGCGGTAAAAAACCACGCAACAGACGCGCATATGCAATATGCCTAGGTGTGAACGAGACCTGATATTCCGTGTTCGCGTTCCATGCGCAGCCACCGGGACCCGGCTCCGATTTTTGTATTACAATGTAACAGACTTTGCAGAACTTTGAAGTTAAACTTCTGCAACAAATATCTTTATTTCAGGTTTGCATGTGAGCAAGAAAAGGTTGGAGCCAGTGTTGGGTTGTTACCGTTTGAGGGAGAGACTTTCCCTCACTTCCTTTCTGGTATTTGACAGAACAGGAAGTGAGCGAGAAGCACGCTCAGTTGGGAAGTAAAAGCAAAAAAATTTAATCTGAGGCTTTCCTTGATATACGAGTCTCCATCTTGGAGCACACGGGGGCAGAAGATCTTCTGCCCCCATGCGCTCCAAGATGGAGACTCTCATAGTTTAGAGTTAGGACCGCACTATAAGAGGTGCCTTGGCGCGGCTGTGCGGCTTTCACATTTTCTGCAGAAGACGTGTATCCAAACCTCCGTTATTAACCTTAGTGGTGAGACAAGTGAGACAAGTTGTTTTACATGCTGACTTGTGAGTGTGCCATGATGCCTTTCTACTGTTTCCTTGATATATGTCTCCACTGGGGAAATTTCCCATCACTTCCTGTCCAGGTTATTGGGAACAGAGCTAACAGGAAGTCACGCAACGGACGCAAACCGCACTCGCAGAGGTTCCAACCCTCCCACAATATATACAAAGTGTTTTTTTGTTTTTTTTTTAAATTGGATCTAGTTGGGTTCAATTGCTTTGCGTCTAAGCAAGAGGAGGGCAAACTCCGGCCCTCCAGCTGCGGTGGAACTACAGATCTCATGAGGCACTGCAATATTCTCACAGCCACGACTCCCAGAGACAGATGCATGATGGGGTTGGCAGATGAGAGTTTGCCTACCTCTCATCTAAACGCTCTTTTCTTCGGTCATCAGATCCTCAGACCCATAACAGTGCCGTAGAACCGATTTAAAAAGTCTGGAAATTGAATTTTTGCTGTTAAGTTCAAAGCACGGCCATTCACCGAGGCAATACAATTTCACAAGCAGCAGGGGCAGCTAATGTCCCCCCAGTCCATAATTACAAGGCCCACAGATCCTGTTTGACAGCTCCATTATTTACTGTCTGTGTCAACATGGGGTGGGGCCCCGGGCCCCCTGGGCTATCCGCATTCCTGAGATTATACTGTAATTACCACGGCTGATCAGAGGGGACCGTGCCTCCGGAGAAGGCCCAGAAAGTCCTCCATTTGTCAGTGAAACACAGAAGTTGTTATGCCAGGACAGTAAACAGGACATGGAGGGGGGGGAGCTGGCGTGCCAGCAGGAGGAGGACTGCAGGTGACGGATTGTGCCATCGGTTATTCCTGGACAGCAGCTGCTGAACCAGATATCAGTGTGCGAAAAACAACACTTCTACCTCTCCTCAGGCCGAGCCCTCGAAATAACCAAGCAGAAGGATTGTTTGACGACGCTGCGTCGCCAATAATGTCTTTTAAAGATGGCCGCTTGTAAGAGTTCCCAGTTATTACTTACGCACTGTGCCGCCGATCTTTGTCCTCAAAACACCAAACCGCTGTCAGAGAATCGTCTGCATTAGCCACAGATCAGGGAGAGTGAGATGAAGACTGTTCAGCCATTGCAGCTCCTCAGGAGATCGAAGATCGGTGGCGCGGGTTTTAGGACTTAAGGAGGATTCATCGTTTTCTTTACAAGCGGCCATTACTAAAAACATTTTTCTCTAACCATAGAGTCACTTTAAAGGCCGACTGAAGGGTGAATGTTCACATTGCAGCGCTTACAATTGATCAATGGGACACTCAACAGAGGCCTCTATAGTTAAAGCGCAACAACCACTAGCACCCATGGGTGGAAGGTGGGCACGGTAATAAACTACATACATGCAGCCGACTTACTACTTTCCTATAAGTCGGCACAGAACTTGGAGTCCAAGGGTTGCCTTCTTGGAAAACGCCTGGACGAGAAGGTTCACATCTGAAGGAATGCAGTGGGTGCCGTGTACAACACCGGGGGCATATCATATATCTGGAGTAAAGCAGGGGTAGCAAACCTCCGGCCCTCCAGCTGTGGTTGAACTACAAATCCCATGAGGCATTGCAAGATTCTCACAGCCACAGACATGACTTCCGAAGAGAGATACAAGGACCTTCACGGCAGGATCTTGTGGCGATTATATTAAACCTCTGCATGCTGAGGGGTGCATTTGCTATATTGTATGCACATCATGCTTGTACATTACGGCACACAGGTGCGCTCTTCTCCAGCTCTGTGCGATGCAGGCTCTGTCCCCCCACCGCCATCTCCACCACTCCATCTCCAGCTCTGTCCCCCCACCGCCATCTCCGCCACTGCTACTTCTGCATTCCATTCCGCCATTGGGTGGCCGCTGATGTAACCCCTGCACATGTGCACAGAAGTGACATCATCCACAGTGCCCGGCCCTCACAGCATCGAATGAGCCCAGAGTGCACATGTGCACAGAAGTAACATCATCCACAGTGCCCGGCCCTCACAGCATCGAATGAGCCCAGAGTGCACAGAAGTAACATCCACAGAGCCCGGCCATCACAGCATTGAATGAGCCCAGAGTGCACAGAAGTAACATCCACAGTGCCCGGCCCTCACAGCATCGAATGAGCCCAGAGTGCACAGAAGTAACATCCACAGTGCCCGGCCCTCACAGCATCGAATGAGCCCAGAGTGCACAGAAGTAACATCCACAGTGCCCGGCCCTCACAGCATCGAATGAGCCCAGAGTGCACAGAAGTAACATCCACAGTGCCCGGCCCTCACAGCATCGAATGAGCCCAGAGTGCACAGAAGTAACATCCACAGTGCCCGGCCCTCACAGCATCGAATGAGCCCAGAGTGCACAGAAGTAACATCCACAGTGCCCGGCCCTCACAGCATCGAATGAGCCCAGAGTGCACAGAAGTAACATCCACAGTGCCCGGCCCTCACAGCATCGAATGAGCCCAGAGTGCACAGAAGTAACATCCACAGTGCCCGGCCCTCACAGCATCGAATGAGCCCAGAGTGCACAGAAGTAACATCCACAGTGCCCGGCCCTCACAGCATCGAATGAGCCCAGAGTGCACAGAAGTAACATCCACAGTGCCCGGCCCTCACAGCATCGAATGAGCCCAGAGTGCACAGAAGTAACATCCACAGTGCCCGGCCCTCACAGCATCGAATGAGCCCAGAGTGCACAGAAGTAACATCCACAGTGCCCGGCCCTCACAGCATCGAATGAGCCCAGAGTGCACAGAAGTAACATCCACAGTGCCCGGCCCTCACAGCATCGAATGAGCCCAGAGTGCACAGAAGTAACATCCACAGTGCCCGGCCCTCACAGCATCGAATGAGCCCAGAGTGCACAGAAGTAACATCCACAGTGCCCGGCCCTCACAGCATCGAATGAGCCCAGAGTGCACAGAAGTAACATCCACAGTGCCCGGCCCTCACAGCATCGAATGAGCCCAGAGTGCACAGAAGTAACATCCACAGTGCCCGGCCCTCACAGCATCGAATGAGCCCAGAGTGCACAGAAGTAACATCCACAGTGCCCGGCCCTCACAGCATCGAATGAGCCCAGAGTGCACAGAAGTAACATCCACAGTGCCCGGCCCTCACAGCATCGAATGAGCCCAGAGTGCACAGAAGTAACATCCACAGTGCCCGGCCCTCACAGCATCGAATGAGCCCAGAGTGCACAGAAGTAACATCCACAGTGCCCGGCCCTCACAGCATCGAATGAGCCCAGAGTGCACAGAAGTAACATCCACAGTGCCCGGCCCTCACAGCATCGAATGAGCCCAGAGTGCACAGAAGTAACATCCACAGTGCCCGGCCCTCACAGCATCGAATGAGCCCAGAGTGCACAGAAGTAACATCCACAGTGCCCGGCCCTCACAGCATCGAATGAGCCCAGAGTGCACATGTGCCATACAGTGCACACAGAAGATCAGAAACTGCCGGGGGGGGGGGGAAGACGTTTGGCAGATTTGCAAAAATCCCGACCTCCCAGCAATTGTTTTATTTTTATAGAGTTTAATTCCATTTAATTAAAATCCGCGGAATTGAAAACAACATTTGAAATGACATGAAAGTGGCAAAGCTTATATGAGATTTTAGTGTTTGGGTTTGAAGTTACTTTAAATGGCCGTCTCTTATGTGCTCACTTTTTGGTTTATTTAATACACCAAAGAAAGTGTTTTGTTTTATCTGTATAAGAAGTGCAAACAATACCTGCTGATCCTGCCAGAAACATTGTGAGCCGATAACGTCCTGTCTGCCTTTACTACACGCTTACCAGCAGCATTATTCCAATATGTCTCTGTAGAGTACAGAGCACCTTCTGCCCATGTTATGGCTATAAGGAGAGGGGAGGGGATTCCTCTGTAGTCCTGTCCTGGGGTGACAACGCTGCTCCTCTGTATGTAACCTAGGACAGGAAGTGTGTCATTCACAGGATCAACAGGTGAAAATAAAAAGACAAAATGGCTGCAAAAAGAAAAATGAATGCAGCCGCTACGTCCGAGGGCCGGTAAGCTGAAAACGCGCACGTTTTTTTGCCCACGGGGTTTAGATACGCGTTCATCTAGTTCAGCTACATTGCTAAAGATCGCGCAGCTAGAATTCTCGCTGAAAGGAGCCGATACCCGCAATTTATGCTCTTGCCCTGTAATAAAAAACAGCAGACTTCGCGCTGCACCCCCTTCACATAAATAAGGCTTCTTTCTTCTGCCAATAGCCTGGCTTTGGATGGAGAGCACTGGAAGTGACAGGCCCAGCTGCTGAGGACTCTGGACAGAAGTGTTGGTTCCAGTCCCGAAAACAATAGCGAGACTCAAAAGCGGCCTGGGCAGAAAGCCTCCGAAAATCCGTCTTTACAAGTGCTGAGCACAGCACACAGCAGAGACGAATCCAGTTTACGGAGGGGGGGGGAGGGAATAAAAAAAAAGGCGCATTTTATTGAATGCCGCTCTCGCAGTACACGAACATCTTTGCAAGTCCTTTTGTGACATGCCGGGTGTATTTTATTGACATTTAAGAACATAAATCACGGAACGGCGAAAACAAACGAAAGCTTTGTTGGCGGCTAATAATTACAATGCGTGGGTAAGAAACAAGTGCGGCGCAAACCCTCTCTCGGAAAACAAGGGCTTATTGTGACCATTAAAAAAAAAGAAAAAAAAGTGCCACAATCAGAAAAATGGCCCCAGTTTTGTCATGCAATGCGCTCACATGGCGGCCTGACACAATGGGCCACTGAGGACTTCCACAATGTGACATTTTCAAAGGATCTTTTTTTCTTTTTGCGAGTACACATCAGATTAAGGCGCAACACCGCGTGAAAACACATTTGTCTTAGTTGTTATTTTGTAATACAGAACAGTAGACCTAAAATGTAACCTCGTCTGTGCCGGCAAAGCTGCAGGAATGGTCGGTTAAAAGTCCGGCTCAACAGTGTGTGTGTAAATTTTATATATATTTATTAGATACACACACATGTATGTATGTATGTATGTATGTATGTATGTATGTATGTATGTATGTATGCATGCATGCATGCATGCATATATACACACTGAGTGGCCAGAATATTATGACCACCCCATCAGTACTAGGTTGGGCCGCCTGGTGACTCCACGAGATGATGAAAGGTGATGCGAGGAATCTGACACGGCACTGTGGCCCTTCTGTTGTCTTGTACCAGTCTTGCCCCTCCATGTATCCGGTAAGGAGTGCAGCAAGATACATCGATACGTTATAGGAATGACTCACATTAGCAGAAGCGGACCTTTCATACATTTGCGGCACTCTTACCCATTTGCACTTTTTCTTTGCAATGCATCATGGGATTTTGTAGTCTTACCACAGCTGGAGTGCCGAGGATGCCTACCCCTGTTAGACAAACCGCAACTATAAATGAGCCAGTACTGCACCTGAAGTCATCACTAGAATGAGGAGCAAAACGTATGTTTTCATACAGCATGCCCCCAACAATTATAAAGCAGAAGTCCCCTCATACGGACATGCACGCACGGTACAATCCGAATGCATTTCATGTTAATAACTGTAAAAAAAATAAAAATAAAAAGCAGAAACTTCTGAACTTCAAAGCACCGAAGGGCATATTTACCAAAAACATTATCTAAATGTAATGCCTTCAAATTTAATAGTTGAATTTAATTTCACTCAAGCAAATTTTTCTCCTAATCCGATAATGCGGTTAGCGTCTAACAGTGCCTGTGGTTTAAAAACAACCACACTGCCATCTTCTCATCGTAAAATGCACAACAAGCAAGAGAAAAGCCATTAAACACGTGTGACGAAAACCAGAGGCAAGTATGTGCGGCCAATGCGTGCCTATGTGACAGATAAACGTGTAACCAATGCGTGTGTGACAGATAAACATGTAACCAATGCGTGTGACAAATAAACGTGTAACCAATGCGTGTGTGACAGATAAACGTGTAACCAATGCGTGCGTGACATCTAATGATATGGACACAAAAATAAACATTCCTTCCAAAATTGGACAGAACGACCCAAGCAAGAGGCAATAATGTCATAATACAAAAAGGAAAATAGATTTCCAGAAGAAGCCTTATAGCCAATCAAACCCCCTCAAATGTCCTAAAGGACAAAACATCACAAGAACTTGGGTTTTATTCCAGCCGTGTGCACCTAATGTTCAGACTTGTCTGTGGAAAAAGAACTAGTCATGCCAACCATAAGCTTGATCTATCAGAACGTCTCTTCTAATGGGCCCATTATGGCTTCTAGGCCAGAGAAAGGACCTTATGTTCAGGTGGCACAAAGCATTGCCGGACACAGTGTGAACCCGCGCATGAGCTGTAGCTGTTGGGCATCTGAAATCGGTTTTGTTTTGAGATAAAAAAAAGAAAAAACTATAAACCATGTGGTCCATTCCAGAGACCTTTCATCCACTGAGACCTCTTTTCATCCACTGGTGCCATTTTTGAAGTGGCCCTTCCTCAGCTTCCGGCCATATGGAAGCGCCTTCAATGTCAGTTGCTTATGGGCGTCCTCTTGGTCATAAGTAGTGATGTGCGAGGGCTTGGTGCAAACTCCATTCGGCTGAGTTTGGGGCATTCCCGGTCCTGCCACAACTGATTGGGCCACAGGGTCAGGGTGTGTCAGTCACAGTTTTGGGCAAACACAGCTGAACTGGGTTCATATCAAGCCCCTGCTCATCACTACTTATGACCAAGAAGCCGCCTGTAATCATCTCAAAAAACACACACACCCCCATCGCACTCCTGACCGGATACAAAAAAGCTCTGGTGATGCAACACCTGTGAAGCTCTGGTGATGCGACACCTGTGAAGCTCTGGTGATGCGACACCTGTGAAGCTCGGGTGATGCGACACCTGTGAAGCTCGGGTGATGCGACACCTGTGAAGCTCGGGTGATGCGACACCTGTGAAGCTCGGGTGATGCGACACCTGTGAAGCTCGGGTGATGCGACACCTGTGAGGCTCTGGTGATGCGACACCTGTGAGGCTCTGGTGATGCGACACCTGTGAGGCTCTGGTGATGTGACACCTGTGAAGTCCATAAACACTGACTTGTCTGCATGCTGGAGTGCTTGTGACCTTTTTTTGTATCTTTTGGCCTGTGAGCATCTGGACACAAAGTAGTTCCATGTGGCTGGAAGCCAAGGAAGTGTCATTAATAAATGAGCAAAACCTCTTCAGTGCAGGCATGCCTATAGAGAACAACAAAATACTCATTAGGTTTTCTTCTTTCACCAAGGATACGCAAAGTCCTTACTCTTGCCCTTTACCAGCGTTGAGCTACCACCAACCTGCGGCATGACTAGTTCTACTATGCAACCATTCACTCGCACAAGGCCTTCTGAAACACAGTAGTTTCCTTGGCGGAAAAGATTACACCTTCTACGACCTTCAAAGCCCAGTAAAAAGCAAAGGGCTCCTGAGGGCAGGCAGAGAGGGCCAACCAGTGGCAGCACTGCAGTTGCTTGTTGGACCGTTATTGGAGAGGATGGGCAGGTGTTCTGATGAGCAGGACAGCTCTGCCGATTAAAAAAAACCTTCGGACCTTCCACTATCTCAGTAAAAAGAGACTAAAATATATTTTAAAGTAGAATACAACAGGAAACATTTCCCAAGCGCCCCAGGAACCTCCAAACCTGAGATATTCAATACGAAAACACACCAGCTTTGTGCTTCGAAGTTGGAGGACTAGCATGGCCCTCTGCAATGTGTGTGCCCTCTACAGGTCAGGAGGCCTCCATTGCATTAAGGAATGTGGTAGAGAATATGCCAGGAATCAAATTTGGCGCAAGATTACATCACTGTACTTGTAGTCCGCTGATCACCTCCTCTCGCCCCATAACACAAGGTGTGAACCTCTAGGGGCTAAAAGGAATAGTCTGCAGGACTTCCTGTCCAATGCACCCACAATCCACTGATAGCGGGTGCAATGCTTTGCAGAGTCCAATGCAAAAAAAAAATGAACAAATGCAATTTTTTGTGTGTGCACATTTATAATTTTTGTTTTGCAAATGGTGGACTATGCCTTTAACGGCGAGACTACCTTTTCTTTAACCCCCGCATTATCTCTGCATAGTCAGCTGCATCTCCCGAAACATGAATCAGCTAAAACATTTTCTTCTTTGCACAAGGAAGGTGAAATCTTTACGAGTGAACTAAGAACCTCAATGAACATGCAAATGAAAGCCTCCCAGCTCCTCTTTCTCTAAGAAGGGAAGCTCTCCGGGCCGGAGGAAATAACATTTATTGACTTTTTAATGAAAACAGGAAAACTACTGGATTTGCAGACAGATTTGGGAGATGCAAATTTGCATTGGTCACCTCTGCTCTGCTTCTCTTCTGAGCACCCCTCACCGAGTTATATCTGGCCTGCGGAGGATGAGAGGAATCCTTCATATATTGCATCTATCTAATCCGGAAAGGAAAGTGTCTTCTGACACAGAGAGTCCCGTGTGTTCCACTCTCCCCCCTTGTGCTAATACTTAAAAGAAGAGCCAGGAAAGCTTCAGCAAACAGATCAATAAAGACCACAGATACAAATTCTGGAAGAAAAACCTACAAAAACACATTACAAATATTGGCACAGGGTTTCAAATGAGCTAAACGTGGTTCGGTAGCAGGTAGGTCCGCGTCTGGTGCAAAGAGCATCTCGGAAGTCTTCTACAAATCAAAATCGAATGGGTCTTTAAAAGGAAACTGAACAGAGAAAACATGTCGGCTGCAACTGCCGACCTAATGATTCAAGTTGCCCGTCTGCCAAGCTCATTCAATGGGTTCTGCTTCTTTAAAGTCACAAACCTGGAACAAGTATGCAAAAATCAGTCATGACTTCCTCACAGCATGCTTGTTCCTGGCCAGTTACCCAGAAGAACCTATTCAAAACCACATCCGGATCATCTCCAGAAGAGGCCAGATTGTTTCCAGATCCAAAATGCATCCTAATGTATCCCTATGCTATTTCTGGCCTCTGTTCACACCAGCGCAGTCCGTTCCAGACCAGAAAATTCCTGCTCGTTTCATTTTGTCTGGTCTGGACTGCACTGGAACTGCAGGCAGGTTCACCATATCTGGTCCGGAAAATGGTGTGAACCTGCCCAGAAACTAGGGAAAGCCAGGCAAGTGACATTCTCAGGAGGTCAGTAATGGCTGCTACAACATTCCGGGTTTAATTAAACCCGGAATGTTGTAGTGATTTGTTTCACGTGGAGCAGGGAAGGGTTAAAAACGGCTGACAATGTAATTTTTGCTGCCGGTGTAACATTACGGACATCTCCCATTACTTCCTGTTCCACGGATGCAACAGGAAGGAAGAAGAGAGATCTACAAAGTAAGGGGAATTCCCCTCTTCAAATGGGTGTCACCTAAACAGGTGACCCTATTGGTCATAGAGGGAGAATCCAGCTTTCGGAGACACGAAGAGCAATTAAAACATGAAATGCCTTCTAATTCAAGCTATGCAAAACTAGAAGAAGAAAAAAACACTTTAAAGTGTATCTACTGTACATCTAATAGAACCAATTCATGCAAATCAGAAAATAAAGTGTTTACTATCCTCCTCCTCTCTACTTATAGGAAGAACTCTTTAGCTGACCTTAAAGAGTATGTCCACTTCTGCAGCTAATAGACCCTTACGTCTCCTTAAAGAGAACCTGTCACATCCATTGTACAGTCACATAGAGGGCTTGTTAGCCCGCTATGTGATAGCAATAAAGTGAAGAAAAAAAAATATTAGATTTAAAAAAGCCCCCCCCCCCCACACTTTTTTTTTATAACCCCCTTTTCAAAGGGGGTTACATACGAACGTAAAAAATGCATTGGGTGTGCCTACATAGAAAAAAAAACAGTGTTTGCATCACGTTAGGTATCGTCACACATGTCGTAATTGGGAGCAATAATTCCAAGGCGATTAGTCACGGGTAACTCTAAACATGTAAAGGCTTTGTCACGGTGTCGCCTATGGACAATTCTGGGTGCCAAAGTTTGTCGCTGGTTAACGGGCTCACGTAAATTTTGAGGCTTGAGATGTTTCCATTTAAATCCATTTACTTGATGCTCATCTTTTACATTTGACCCAAAAATTCAGGTAATACATTGAGAGGAAGATTTGAAAACAAAAACAAGAAAAAAGCCGAATGTTTGCCGTGGGCAACTGTTCCAGATTTAATACATTGTCCTCATTGTGTTGAAGCGCACTAAAATTCAACTTTTGTGTATTTTTTACTGAAACTTTGGGTTTGATAAGCAGTTGCGCTAATATCAAGCGACCAAACAAATTGCAACTACTGCCATTTTATTCACCAGGGTCTCTTCTGTCAAAAAAATATATAATTGTGGAGGGGTTTAACTAATCCTCAGGTCTAAGAGCCCATCCACACCAGGGCGGCTGCGGATCAGCGCCGTTTCCGCGCCGATTTCAAAAGGAAGGTTCCGGGAGTTTTTAATTGCGTTTCAGTGGTGAAACGCAATTAAAAAACGCCCAAAACCGCGCTGATCAGCGTGGTTCCATTTAAAGCTGTATGGAAACCGCACCGATCAGTGCGGCAAAAATGGGTCAGGGAGCAGTTCAGGTGGGGGGCGCGGTCGCATGAACGGTCCCCATAGCAATGCATGGGATGGCCCCGGTGTGAACGGGGCCCTAAATGTGCCTTTTAATGTGTGCAGAAAATGCAAACAAAAAAATAAAAAAGTGCCCCAGGGCTCTGGGGTGGGTTCAGGGTCAGAGGTGTGCCTCCAACTGATTGACAGATGAGTCAGTAGAAGGTTAAGAAATGATAGCTGGACTGATGGGAGGTGATATTAGCAGACTCCCTCCGGCTATACAGTGAAGAATGTTGGCAGGCGCTGCAATACAGCACTATACTTGTAAACTGGAGGAATAATAGTGTTCCCAGCTCAACGAGGGGCTTTAGGGGGAAGGCCTGGTGCAATATAGCAACAGTTGGGTCAAAAAAATTGGAAGCTCCGAGCAGGTAGACGGCACTCCCATTTTAGGGTTTCATTTCAGAGCGTACCTCTATAGGTAGTTGCATTTAACCTTGCGTGCCAGTACTCCGGCCCGGCAGAACGAGACAGCCAAGCGACAGCCTTTCAGGTAAACAGGGCGACAGGATAAACTACATACACACAGAGCAGACAGTGTGTTTTAGACGATGAGGCAGTTGCCATGGCGACAGATGCTAATTAACCACATTCAGCTCTGAGGAGAAAGAGCCGGAGGGCAGACAGAACACTGTACATCTCAGATCAAGCGCGGCAGAACATTTCGTGCAATCTCCAAACATCTCTCATATCTGGAATACCTGGGTATTAGCTCAGCTTGCAGAATGCCTAAAGGAAAGACAACAAATGTATTTTTATTAATTTTCATCCAGCAACATTCTTTAATAGCATCAGCGAGACGACGGCGTCCGCTGCCCGTGTCCAGGAAAGAAAATGAAATCATTTGTACACGACTTCCCTGGGAATAAGTCCGTTCCAAATAAGATTAGATAGCGCCTGATCCGAATGGAGTTTTGATCCCTGGCAATTCTCCGATATATTTTTCAGGTCTTCCTATTTGCGTTAAGCCAGATATCTGCGACTATCGCCAAATCACAAATATACGGGAATGCAACAGAAGTTGCAAAATAAACGGTTACCTCACAATGTGATCATTTGGATCAAGTCATGGTACATAACCTTATGCAGAAACAAACTAATCTCAGCAAAGTTATGTCCAATAGACACGTATCCAACACTTAAAGTGGACCTGAAATTAAAATGTGAAGATATGATATTGGGAATATATAGAAATATACCTTGAGTCCAAGCAGTGCCCTGAAAAATATGTCACCATTGTCTAGAATTCCTCCCAACAATAGTAGTGGACTTCCTTTCTCTTGGTGCTCTGGTTCTGTATCCTCATAGCTGTATATCTGCAGTGTGAGATCATCTAAGGCACTGTTGCCACTGACAGATTTCACCAGATTTGGTGACGTCTCTGCTGTGCAGCTCACGGTTCTCCTTGCCGGAAAAGGAAGCTGTACCTGAGGGCCTGCAGTGCAAGGATCTCCCTGCTTCTGCTTTATTCATTCTTTGGGTCTGTGCATCCTTCACCTCTACTGCTAAGTAGCAGTAGAGGTGAAGAATGCACAGACCCAAAGAATGAAGAGGTTTGCTTTCTCATGTCAGAGTTGTCTCCACTGATGACCTGGTATGGTAATGATCAACAAGTGTTGATCATTACCATACCAGGTCATCAGTGGGGACAACTCTGACATGAGAAAGCAAACCTCTGCTTCTCTACCAAGATGGCCACCTCGACACAGAAGTAGACGCTGAACTTTGTAGGAATGAAGATTGGTTTTGGTGTAAACCCAAAAGAAGGGGTACTCTCCTCCACAATATGGGTCTTCTAAAAGCAGTCTATAGACATGCAAACGGCTACACGCATCACCCAACATGGCTGTGGCAGACTGCAAAATTGACATGTGTGGGGGTCAGTCAGCCTTAAAAGTCAGGATTGGCCTACGCAGAGACTAATAAATCGGCAGAGAAAGTCTAAAAGAACTATTCTCAACAAAGAGTGACGACTGCGCCCATAGCCGCTGGCCTGTTCCATCCGGGGAGTCAAGCAAGTTTTAAAACCTAATTGTTTTTCTTTATCCCTGCTGTACCCCGAGGCCTCGGAGCGAAGCCTTCAACTGGACCGAAGATCCAACACAACGCGAATACATTTTACACCCTCATGCTGTTCTCGAGCTAAACTGAGTTTCTGTCATGCCTGTCAACAGCTCCAGGCCATCTCCAGGTCACAGCGTCCAAACATAGCCCTGGCCATGGGACATGTAGATCTGGTCAAGGTGCAGGATCTGCGTTCGGGCCGACCCAAGGACTGGCTGGCTCAGCTTGAGCTTCACCCATTGACAGCTCCCAGCTGACCCACCACATGGCCGTATTCATGTCAGGAGACTGGAGTCGCTGACAGGTAAAGCACGACACAACGTTTAGCATTAGTTGAGGTGAGAGGACAACACGAGGGTGGGGGAGGAGCAAAATATAAGAAATTCGGTTAGAATTTAGGTCCATATTTAGGATTCTGCTCACTCGTAGAGATACCTGCAGGAGTTCTCAATGGAAATAGGTCTTAGCCAGCGCAAAAGGTAAAGGCCGACTTCAGACTTCTTATTTTTACATACAATGGGGAAGTTAAAATCGACGCCGGCTATTTATTTTAGCTGCAACACTATTGTAACAGATATGCCCTACTTACCTGAGGCCCGTTTACACCGGTGGCGGTTCGGCCGTGCGGATCCGCCGACATGAACAATCCCATACATTGCGATCCGAACCGCCTCCCGCCTGAAACGCTCACGCTGACCCATTTTTGCCTCACTAATCAGCGTGGTGGTTCCCATACTGCTTTTAATGGAACCGCGCTGTTCAGCGTGGTTTTGGGCATTTTTTTATTGTGTGTTTCAGCGGTGAAAAGCAATTAAAAACACCCAAAACCGCGCTATTAAAATCCTCGCGGAAACCGCGCTGGTCCGCAACCGCACTGGTGTGAACGGGGCCTTAAGGAGGAAGCACATGTAGGGCTTTGTTCACACCAATTGCGGTGCGTTCCAGAGCGGTAGCTGCTGGACCGCACCGCAATCGCTCACAAAACTCAGGCGGCGGGAATGACGCGTGGCACAACATTTCCTGCGTTCCGTTCCACTGCAAATGCAAAAAAGTAGAGTTGGCCCAATTTTGCACGTTTTCAGTGGAACCAGAAAGCAGGCAATGTTTTGCCACACGTCTGATCGCACTGCAGGCGTGGGGGGGGGGGGCGTGGCTGTGGTGCCATTGACTTCCATGCACTGCCACTCCCCATCCCCAGAACGTGGGGGGGGTGTGTGTGTGTGTGTGTGTATTTATGAGCGATTGCGGTGCGTTCCAGCAGCTACCGCTCTGGAACGCACTGCAGTTGGTGTGAGCAAGCCCGGTGGTAGCCCCTTACCTTCTGATTTGCTACAAAGTTACAATGTTGCTGTGTGATCGCTGGGGGGAGAGGAAACTGAGGAAATGCTTCCTCCTGCCTGCAGCAGAGTGATGACATCATCTCAGCCTAGGCAAAGTCACTGAAGTGAAGCTCCGGCGCGGCTTTCATTTGATAGAAACTGGAATTCTCTTTGAGAAACGATCCAGTCGCTATTATAATTGTATACTGTGACACATGAGGAATTTTGGTGAAAACTACAAAGCAAAGGATTAACCCGTTTGGTCAGAAGTGGAATAATGTATAAAGAATTCGGAGGTCTACCCTGACGAGGTGCAGGAAGGAGTCCCCCCCTCCCCCCCCCTTTTTGTCGGCATGTTTTGTCTCTATAGCTTCCAAAGTACAAGTGTGCTGCCAGGTAAATAATTAAAGCGAGCCCACACCTTCAGTAACATGATCCGAAGCTGCCAAAGACAAACAGCTGCTTCACCGTCATCGCTGCTGGAGGGCCCCGGCAAGGTGCCCCCGTCCCCGCCGGCAAGAGACGTTCAAACCGATCCCTCAGGTCAACGTAGTTTGGCAGCAAATCACACCTCAAGGAAATATCAGCATTTCTGCCGGGCTGTCAGATCGGTTACACAACACCTCGCCCCCCCCCCCACAGCCATGATTTCTACCGAAACTCTCCTACAGACCTTCCGGGTGCACAAAGAGCGTCCTAAGGAAGCAAAAATTCTACCAAACACAAATAAAATGATGCCACTTCCAGAACTGTATTAAGACTACATCCAGCGGTCGGCCATGTTGGGGGTTGTAGTGTTCTATGTATGAAGTGTAATAGAATTGTATTATGATCATGTCCAGTGGTCAGCCATGTTGGGGGTTGTAGTGTTCTATGTATAGAGTGTAATAGAATTGTATTATGATCATGTCCAGTGGTCGGTCATGTTGGGGATTGTAGTGTTCTATGTATAGAGTGTAATAGAATTGTATTATAATGGTGTCCAGTGGTCGATCATGTTGGGGGTTGTATTGTTCTATGTATATACTGTAATAGAATTGTATTATGATCATGTCCAGTGGTCAGCCATGTTGGGGGTTGTAGTGTTCTATGTATAGATGTAATAGAATTGTATTATGATTATGTCCAGTGGTGGGCCATGTTGGGGGTTGTAGTGTTCTATCTATAGAGTGTAATAGAATTGTATTACGATGGTGTCCGGTGGTTGGTCATGTTGGGGGTTGTAGTGTTCTATGTATAGATGTAATAGAATTGTATTATGATTATGTCCAGTGGTGGGCCATGTTGGGGGTTGTAGTGTTCTATCTATAGAGTGTAATAGAATTGTATTACGATGGTGTCCGGTGGTTGGTCATGTTGGGGGTTGTAGTGTTCTATGTATAGAGAGTAATAGAATTGTATTGCGATGGTGTCCGGTGGTTGGTCATGTTGGGGGTTGTAGTGTTCTATGTATAGAGTGTAATAGAATTGTATTACGATGGTGTCCGGTGGTTGGTCATGTTGGGGGTTGTACTGTTCTATGTATAGATGTAATAGAATTGTATTACGATGGTGTCCGGTGGTTGGTCATGTTGGGGGTTGTAGTGTTCTATGTATAGAGTGTAATAGAATTGTATTACAATCATGCCCAGTGGTCAGTCATGTTGGGGGTTGTAGTGTTCTATGCATGAAGTGTAAAAGAATTGCATTATGATCATGTCCAGGGGTCGGCCATGTTGTGATCACCAGCGTCAATGATCCAGATCACAAGCAACCAGGCAAAGTGTGGCACTGGAGCGCTGGGACAGCTGATGAGCCTCAGAGGTGATAATGCCTGGGCTAACCCGATACTCGGGCAGGTCATGATATATGGAAGATCTGTATAAAACACATTGAGAGCAGACTAAAGTGATGCGTTGAGGGTTACACTGTAGCAGCGGTGGTCTGACTTGTGGAAGGTACGTTAGGAAAAGGCTTCACAGGGATACCGAGCGTATGTCACAAGTGAGAAAACACAAAACTGAAATCCTATTACATTCCCCGCCGATTCCGCTTCGTGCCCCCGCGCCTCTGCTACACGTCTGAAATGAAGCGGCCGACGGGAACTTCGCTCCGATAATTTACTATGTTACACATCCAAAGGCAAAATGATTTCCTTAAGGTCTTCAATTAGCTGCATCTGTCGCAGGGCAGCATGGAGAAGCGCTCACCCCAGGCAGAAGCGGAGAGGTGAAATCGGCTCATTACACGGGGGTGAAACAGAGAGGACGCCATCACTAGAAGATACACATACAATACAAGGAGGATGATTGGAATGTCTTTATAGCGGACTCTACCACATATAACAAATGCTTTTCATTCATCAGTTCAGAATTTGAACAGAGGGGAACGCTGGTCTTCTTCATTCTTTATTAACTTATTGAAAGAGACCATCTTAAAAGGTTAGTCCACCCAGAGCGATATTTTAGTAAAGGGTACAGCACTGTAGGCTGGGTCAGCCCCTGGCTTCTTATAGGTCTTGGATACTCCCAACAGTGAGAGCATCTTGCTATTTTTTCCCCAACTTGTTTCTCTAATTACCCTCTCCACTCCCTAGCGTCGTCCCCGAATCTCCTCCTTGGTCCAACCCCAGCAGTCCTCTCCCTGTCCTGTCCTTCTGCCTATTTCTTGTGAGCCCAGCCTGTCATTTACCTTGCAGAAATAGCAATGACATCATCACTGTGCTGCAAATAGCCTATGCAGACAACAGAGCTGTGGGAGGGGCCCAGTAGCTCCACCTACTACAGAAAAACTACAGGAGGGGGCGGAGACAAGACCAGTCACCCTGCACAAGGAGAGAGCGCAGCAGTGAGTGGTCTTTATTACAAGAGGGGGCGGAGACGAGACCAATCACAATGCACAAGGAGAGAGAGCAGAAGTGAGTGGTCTTTATTACAGGAGGGGGCGGAGACAAGACCAATCATCCTGTACAAGGAGAGAGAGCAGCAGTGAGCAGTCTTTATTACAGGAGGGGGAGGAGACAAGGCCAGTCACCGTGCACAAGGAGAGAGAGCAGCAGTGAGCAGTCTGTATTACAAGAGGGGCGGAGACAAGACCAGTCACCCTGCACAAGGAGAGAGAGCAGCAGTGAGCGGTCTGTATTACAGGAGGGGCGGAGACAAGATCAGTCACCCTGCACAAGGAGAGAGAGCAGCAGTGAGCGGTCTGTATTACAGGAGGGGGTGGAGACAAGACCAGTCACCCTGCACAAGGAGAGAAAGCAGTGACCGGTCTTTATTACAGGAAGCTCTCACACTAGATTACTGTACAGATCTGGAAGAAATACACACAGTTCACCAAGATTCAGGAAGAATACACAGGACTCTTTTATGAGGACAATATTTGCTGATCCGGGAGTTCAGCTTTGACTTTTACCTGGAGGGATCACAAATGCTGACTGTAAGGGGTTTAGTGAAATACTTGTCTGACGTTTTCCAACAACTATAATGAGTGCTGTCCGTGCTTGATGGACTGTTTATAGCAGGGGTGGGCAACCACGGCCCTCCAGTTGTGATGAAACTACAAATCCCATGATTCATCTGCCTCTGGGGGTCATGCCTGTGGCTGTGAGAACCCTGCAATGCCTCATGGGATGTGAAGTTCCACAACGGTTGGAGGACCAGAGATTGCCCACCTCTGGCTTAGGGGCATGTCTAGAACATCTGAGAACCCTTGGCCCATAAGAGACCACAGTGGATAGACAGTCCCAGATTTAAAGGGGGGAGATGGTAACCGAGCTCTGATAATTGGTAAAAAATCTACCCGATAGGCCTCACCCTAAAAAACTAAAAAAAAA
>NW_017306278.1:1716627-1717421 GCF_000935625.1 Nanorana parkeri
CAAAAAAAAAAAAAAAAAAAAAAAAAAAAAAAAATCCACCCTTTTTTCTCCTCATAAATCTAGCAGTGCAATGAAAGGCAGCAAAACACCTGCCGCCCAAAGATACGGAGCAACACAATTTAGCTGTTAAAACATCAAAGAAAAGAATGCTGCCAAACAGGAACTTTCCGCCGGGGCATTACACTCACCCCAAGGTTACTGTAAACCCGAGTGACATTTGTCTTCCATGTTTATATGTTTCCAAACCAACCCAAGTCAGCGGGGAGGAGTTGGGCTGAAGCCAAAGATGCAAGAGCCCCAAAAAAGCCACCTCCGTGGTCTGTACAGTACAGCGGATAAATAACCCCATGGAGTGCATTAGAATGGAGTACTATGGAGTACAATGGAGTACAATGGAGTACAATGGAGTACAATGGAGTACAATGGAGTACAATGGAGTACAATGGAGTACAATGGAGTACAATGGAGTACAATGGAGTACTATGAAGTACTATGGAGTACCATGGAGTACCATGGAGTACCATGGAGTACTACGGAGTACTACGGAGTACGTCCGATTCCACCCAACGTACAAACACTAAAGTCATCCGGTCTAGTTAAATATAAAATGGCACTAATACCATATTCATTATTACAGAAATCGCTTTTCATCCTGCCCACATGATTCTATTGATAGGGGGTACAAATGAAAATTGTTACTATAGACCAACACTGATAATATACATGCGTAAGGTAAGAAGCAGCACTCAACCACCCCTCCCCCCCCCCCCCACCAACCCACCAACCACCTCCCG
>NW_017306278.1:1717561-1723164 GCF_000935625.1 Nanorana parkeri
CCCCCCACACACACACACACACACATTCCAGCGCTCCCCCATGCATGTATCCTATGTGGTCCAGTGCTGGTCCAAGTCAAAGTTGATGCCCTATACTTCCTGCGAGACCCGGGTGTCAAGAAAATACCCCCCCCGGGGTGTTCCCTGACGTTGCCTGGACTCACAAGAGACTTCGTCAGGGGAGTAGACAAACTCCGGTCCTCCAACTGTGATAAAATTACAAATTCCATCATTCCTCTGCCTCTGGAAGTCACGCATGTGGCTGTCAGTCCTGCAATACCTAATAGGATTTGTAGTTGCACCAGAGCTGTCCTTGGAATAATCCCAACGTAAAATGGTTGCCAGGAGCTGGACAGGACTGTCCCAGGTTGCTAAGAGCTGGCAGAGGAGAAATTGCCTCTTACAACCCCCCCCCATCCCGGCTCTTAGCAACCTGGGGGCCGCTATGGCTGGAAAGCAGGCATAACAATGCTGCCGCCTTGACTACCAAGTGCCTGCCCACATACTGTGTGAAGGGAGCAGGCTCTAGGGAGGTTTAGATCTGTGGGCATGCTTAAGTCAATAAAAAAGTGACCTAGGATCCTGCTGATCCCAGCAGCTGCCCCGATAGAATTTTACAAGCCTGGGGCTGATCTCACAGGGAGTAACAGAAGCTCTAAGGAGGTGTAGTTCTGTGGGCATGCTTATAAGAAGCGACCTAGGATCCTGCTGATCCCAGCAGCTGCCCCTGAAAAAATATTACAAGGTGGGTGATGATGTCACAGGGAGAAATAGAAGCTCTAAGGAGGTGTAGTTCTGTGGGCATGCTTATAAGAAGCGACCTAGGATCCTGCTGATCCCAGCAGCTGCCCCTGAAAAAATATTACAAGGTGGGTGATGATGTCACAGGGAGAAATAGAAGCTCTAAGGAGGTGTAGTTCTGTGGGCATGCTTATAAGAAGCGACCTAGGATCCTGCTGATCCCAGCAGCTGCCCCTGAAAAAATATTACAAGGTGGGTGATGATGTCACAGGGAGAAATAGAAGCTCTAAGGAGGTGTAGTTCTGTGGGCATGCTTATAAGAAGCGACCTAGGATCCTGCTGATCCCAGCAGCTGCCCCTGAAAAAATATTACAAGGTGGGTGATGATGTCACAGGGAGAAATAGAAGCTCTAAGGAGGTGTAGTTCTGTGGGCATGCATGCCCCAGTCAATGACAAGTGCCCTAGGATCCTGCTATCCCCAGCCGCTGCCCCTGGAGGAATTTTACAAGGAGGGTGATGATGTCACAGGGAGTAATAGAAGCTATTTCACGCTACAGGAACAAGGTAAAAGGAAAGAAAATAATGCTGGAACATGCTCTTGGGTGGGAGAAGGGAGGTTTGGGGGTAAATTTGGGTCATGCCTAAGCAAACCCTTTAAGGAAATCAAGCAATTTGCATATCAGCAAACCAGCCCTCACTAGACAGACCTCCTTAAAATGTCCCCCACCATTATAAAACTGAAATATACGAGGGCCAAATTATCAGGGTGATCCTCAGGGCAAGGAGCGAACGCAGCCACCTCAAGACCTCGTGAAAATGCTCTTTCCGCTGTAACTTCAAAGCCCCCATTCTCCTTAATGGAGCCTTCTGATTTCTGGAGTGGACAGGCTGTGCCCGGCTCCGGTTACCTCTAATCCTTTTCACCTTTATATTTAGTATTATTAAGTTCTCAGCGTTTCACTTCTGTCTTTTTTTTTTTTCCCTCAGCTCTAATAAAACACGTCTATGATTTTAAAATTTTTTATTTATTCATTTTTTTTTTGTTCCCCCAGAAATATCGCCTTACAAATGCTGCGCCCTATACAATTACCGGCGGGCTGGATCAGGTGTCTGTGATACAATTTGTCAATGTTGCCTGAGAGACGCGCAGAGGACAATAGAAAATGTGTGTACAGTGATTACAACAACACATGACGGAGCACGCAAGGCAATACCGCTCTTGCGTCTGCTATTTGCTTACTGAAAATGACATTTCTGAAGGCTCAATATCCTGGAATATTTCAGGGTAATAAACGGCTTTCATGCCGCGCACAAACTATTCGGAGAATTCGGCCTCGTCGCAAAAAAATAAAATAAAAACGCGACCGGGGAGCCAAGCGTGCCACATGCGCTGTGGGGATCCGATCTCCTGGTAATCAATACATTCCCTTTTCTTCTTTTTTTTTCCAAGTTTAAAAAGGAGAACTATGAGGTGAGTGGTTTTCACTCCCCTCATAGTTCTAGCCCACCTGTGACAATGAGACTGTCACAGGTCGGCTCAGTAGATCGGGAGGTGAGCGAACACATACCGGCGTTCACTCGATCCTGTCACAGCTCTCTGCCGTGACAGGGGGAGGGGCTGGATTCCCCCCTCCCCGCTCCGGTCCGCCAGCGCTGAGTGGCGGAACGGACGGATGAGGGGGCGGGTACAGCTGGCTCTGCCTCTAGATAGGCAGAGCCAGCTGTCACTCACGCAGCTGGGCGGATCCAGACATAATTGTCGGCATCCACTTCAGATGCGGCGTCTCAGTATACCGCGAGCAGCAGCTCGCGGTATACTGAGCCTAGGGTGACGGGAGGACGCTAGTTTGTGTCCTCCCGTTACCCTAACGAGAACTATGGGGAAAAGCCCTAACCCCATAGTTCTCCTTTAAAAGCTTTACTATCTGCGTCTTCACCTGGCACATACCACAGTCACATCCGGACTCGTATAAAAGTGATGAGCCATACGGCCTGTACAGATGCATTGCACCGCGAGGCGCCAATGGGGACGGACACCGGAATCCAAATAGCAAAGAGGAGATTTTAAATAGAACCAAGGCCTCTCGATGCAGCATTTAATTGCATGGGCGTCTGAACGTTGTCTTTACTTATAGTACTTATAGTGGCCCTATACCAATTAGGGCTGACAAGAAAAATAAATGTCCAATTTCCCCATCTATGCTAAACAACATGAATGGGGAATCCCCAACTCCCTCTCCCCCCAGGTATTGCATTCCAATTGGCTGCTGTCACTGTTCGGATCCTTCTGATTGAAAAATCAAGTTCTCTCGATGGAGGGGTGCCGATGGGGCCCAATTTCAAAATGGGCCGCTTTAGTCTTCCTAAAAAGTTACACAAACAAGTGAAGTCATGTAAGAGGACGGGGGGGGGACTACAATCTCATGTTTGGTTTATTAACTTGTATTGGTATGTAGTCCATCTCGGGAGAGAGCTTGGAGCGGTGACTACTTTACAACACACACAGGGACCATGGGGAACAGACGTAGCCCCCCTCCAGAAGGAAGGACGGTGTCAGCACCAATGCATAGATGATTGGAGGATCTACAGCCAAGTGACACATAAATAAGATACATTGTTGTTCGTATTTAGGGGACATGAATGGATTTTTAAGATTTATCTCCAGAGTTTAGTGTCACTAAGTATCTGTGGGGTGCAGGTTTGGGAAACACGGACAGAATGGCCCCTCATAAGTCACCACAGTAAGCAACAGATTTCTACCATCTATATCATTTTCAGGATACAAAAACCTAAATAAAAAAAGTTAACAATGACACAATGTTTTAAAAGATATTTTTCTTTCAGCGAGCCATTCACCATGTCCAATCCATCTGTCAGTCTGCAGGAACTCAATGAACAGACTCCATGCACCTGTTAAACCTCATGCACTGTGCAACAGTGTTTCAGCACATACACAGAAAGGATGAAGAATGTCCCGATAAACGGACGGATGAGGGGGCGGGTACAGCTGGCTCTGCCTCTAGATAGGCAGAGCCAGCTGTCACTCACGCAGCTGGGCGGATCCAGACATAATTGTCGGCATCCACTTCAGATGCGGCGTCTCAGTATACCGCGAGCAGCAGCTCGCGGTATACTGAGCCTAGGGTGACGGGAGGACGCTAGTTTGTGTCCTCCCGTTACCCTAACGAGAACTATGGGGAAAAGCCCTAACCCCATAGTTCTCCTTTAAAAGCTTTACTATCTGCGTCTTCACCTGGCACATACCACAGTCACATCCGGACTCGTATAAAAGTGATGAGCCATACGGCCTGTACAGATGCATTGCACCGCGAGGCGCCAATGGGGACGGACACCGGAATCCAAATAGCAAAGAGGAGATTTTAAATAGAACCAAGGCCTCTCGATGCAGCATTTAATTGCATGGGCGTCTGAACGTTGTCTTTACTTATAGTACTTATAGTGGCCCTATACCAATTAGGGCTGACAAGAAAAATAAATGTCCAATTTCCCCATCTATGCTAAACAACATGAATGGGGAATCCCCAACTCCCTCTCCCCCCAGGTATTGCATTCCAATTGGCTGCTGTCACTGTTCGGATCCTTCTGATTGAAAAATCAAGTTCTCTCGATGGAGGGGTGCCGATGGGGCCCAATTTCAAAATGGGCCGCTTTAGTCTTCCTAAAAAGTTACACAAACAAGTGAAGTCATGTAAGAGGACGGGGGGGGGACTACAATCTCATGTTTGGTTTATTAACTTGTATTGGTATGTAGTCCATCTCGGGAGAGAGCTTGGAGCGGTGACTACTTTACAACACACACAGGGACCATGGGGAACAGACGTAGCCCCCCTCCAGAAGGAAGGACGGTGTCAGCACCAATGCATAGATGATTGGAGGATCTACAGCCAAGTGACACATAAATAAGATACATTGTTGTTCGTATTTAGGGGACATGAATGGATTTTTAAGATTTATCTCCAGAGTTTAGTGTCACTAAGTATCTGTGGGGTGCAGGTTTGGGAAACACGGACAGAATGGCCCCTCATAAGTCACCACAGTAAGCAACAGATTTCTACCATCTATATCATTTTCAGGATACAAAAACCTAAATAAAAAAAGTTAACAATGACACAATGTTTTAAAAGATATTTTTCTTTCAGCGAGCCATTCACCATGTCCAATCCATCTGTCAGTCTGCAGGAACTCAATGAACAGACTCCATGCACCTGTTAAACCTCATGCACTGTGCAACAGTGTTTCAGCACATACACAGAAAGGATGAAGAATGTCCCGATTACAAGTATGACATTTGATTTGCAGTATGTGAGGGCCATTTGTTCGGCTTCCCAACAAAAAGACTTTCTTATTAATTACTCAGCGTGAACGCAAAATTATAAAGCCAAAAAAAAAGTTTTCCAGCCTGACCGATCGAGGAAATTCTGCCAGGAGTACAGTTATTAAAATAGTTGGTGTCTGTCCCATCAACTGATCGATTATATCGTTCAAAGGACCATTCGTGGATGATTTCTGTATGAGAATAGGTGTATGGGCGCCTTAGAGCAGTTTGGGGACTTGCATATAAAAGCCAATCGGGTGGGTGAGTTTTTTCTTTTTTGTTCTTCAGAAAGATAACTTTTTTATCTCAAATCGTAGCAAGGGCACTGCACAGGCGCAAACGAAAATCAGTTCGGTCGATCGACGAAATTCGGCCAGTTAGTATTGCTAACAGATGATTCTCGAAGTCGGCATTGGTCTGCTCATGGCGGGGTATCTGAGCTAGAATGGAAAGAGGGTTCTTGGCAGCAGCGAAAATTTCCAAATCGAAAATCTTTAGGTGTATGGCCAGCTTAATGCCCACTGT
>NW_017306278.1:1723213-1724214 GCF_000935625.1 Nanorana parkeri
GAACAGCAGGGCTAAATCTCAGCCATGGACCCTCTCTCCTCCCCTCTCCTCACCACCTCCTCAAATGTTTCTGCCTGTGCAGTTCTTCATAACATATCAGGCCTGGACAAGTTTTTCTAAAATCAAGGAGCCAGTTACAAAATATTAAGGAACTGACAACAATGTGGCTCTGATGTCACAGAATGTGTGGGTATGAGGGTCTGGAGACAATGTGTGAGCTGAAAACCTCACTACATTAAAATAGTCCATGAATACACCACAATGTCTAAATAAAGCTTAAAGTGACACTATACTCAGAAGATAAATCTTAAAAATACATTCAAGTCCCTTACCTACGAACAACAATGTATCTTATTTGTGTATCACTCGGCTGTAGATCCTCCAATCATCTCTGACACTGTCCTCCCTTCTGGAGGAGGGCTACGTCTGTTCCTCATGGCCCCTGTGTGTGTTGTAAAGTAGTCACCGCTCTAAACTCGCCCGTGGGATGGACTACAATCTCATGTTTAGTTTACTAATTTGTATTGAGATTGTAGTCCATCCCGGGGGGGAGCTTGGAGCGGTGACTACCTTACAACACACACAGGGGCCATGAGGAACAGACGTAGCCCTCCTCCAGAAGGGAGGACAGTGTCAGAGATGATTGGAGGATCTACAGCCGAGTGATACACAAATAAGATACATTGTTGCTCATAGTTAAGGTACCTGAATGTATTTAAGATTTATCTCCTGAGTTTAGTGTGAAGAAGCGCCCTAAATGGTCTACAAACCGCGTAACGCGAAGGGAACATTAGATTGTAAACCTCACAGAGCGGAATGATTGAAGGTTCTCTTTAAACGCACCGTCGGTATACAAGGCGCCATTGGAAGTAATCAGATTGAAACAAAGATGCCGTTCGCTGCAACGAAAACTGCAACATCACTAAAGCCATAAGAATTCTGAGCTTTACAAATACAAATCTCAAGTACAATGAATTTATTTCCCCCCCCCCCCTCCCCAG
>NW_017306278.1:1724602-1725184 GCF_000935625.1 Nanorana parkeri
CGGGATGAATGTGAACAAGACTGGACTTGTGCAATGTTCAGTAACTTGTAGCAACCGTTCAATGTATGATTGCCTGCTATGAATGAATGTCCTTTGATTATACTCGCCGCACTGCCGGGTTACAAACTAGCATCTTTTTTTTTTTTTGCTGGCACGCCATACAGGAAAACGCGCAATTTGCACACACAAATCTAAATACCCCAAAATAAAATGATATCGCAGTTTAAAATGATAAACATTTTAAAAGAACTGCCAAGCTTCGGATAAGCAGCAAAGTGCAAAAGCGATACCAGAGCCGGCATTGTGCGGCAGTAGGCAGCCCCTACTCCGATTTAGTTGCAAATCAAAATGTGGAAGAGCAGAGATCAGTTAATCTCCAGACCCTCAGCAATCCAGCAGGGCCCACAAACTTTCTGCCAAGAGCAGCTGAGTAGCATCAGCCCGAGTCTATATATTTTTTTTTTTCCAGACATTATGTTCCATTTGGCTGCTGAGGTCACATGACAGCTGCAAACTAAAAGCTTGGAGGATTGCTGCTGCTGCCTCCAGTCCACACTGACAGCCTGGAAGAGCCTTGTACAC
>NW_017306278.1:1725275-1726462 GCF_000935625.1 Nanorana parkeri
TGTGTGCTCTTTTTCTCTGCAGGCTCCTACAGTTACTTACTTGGGAATCAAAAACTACACGCACGCCGAAACCAAGTCGCCAGCAAGAGTGGTGGCCGCGTGGCCCTGTACCAGCGGAGGCTTATATGGACAGCGCAGGGCTCCCAGCAGCGCTCCTGAGCTCCGATAGGAATAAAAAAAAAAAATGACCAGGCCGATAATTGTGTTCTAATAACCCAAATTAATCACTGCCCATTAGCCTTCATTATACAGTTTAGCGGCTCCGGAGCCACACCTGTTATCGCCCACAGGAAGTGAAGGATTTGCATAACTTTATTTCTCTTTTGCATTTAGCGGGGGGAGGGGGGGCTCCCTTTTTGGGGGCAGAATGAGGCGCTTGGTCACGTTTGTGCCATTTCCAGCAGTACGGCCAGCTCTCTCCGCTGCATGGAAACCGAAGCCAAAACTTATTCCAGTCCAGGCAAAAGTTCACTCACAAAAAGTTATATATTTTTTCCTGTTTTAATATTTTTTTAAATGACATTTTGTGCGCTATAAAAGCACCGTCTAAGGCAGGGGAGGGCACCTCTGGAACTTCAGCTGTTGTGAAACTGCCAATCCCATCATGCATCTGTCTCTGGGAGTCATGCCTGCGGCTTGGAGAATCTTGCAATGCCTCATGGGAGGGCCGGAGTTTGCCCACCCTTGGTCTAAAAGCAAGGGTAGGCAACCTTGGAACTCCAGCTGTTTTGAAACCACGAATCCCATCATGCGTTGCTCTGGGAGTCATGTCTGGCTGTCAGTCTTGCAATGCATCAAGCAATTTTCGTACAGGAGAGGAGCCTGCAGAACTGTGCAAGACCGAAGCCCTAGTGAAGGGGGATTTGCTGAGCCCCTGAAACGCATTGGCTCTCTTTTTATAAACTTTGCACTACGATCATTAAAGGAGAACTATGAGGGGTGTGTTTTTCACTCACCTCATAGTTCTAGCCGACCTGTGACAATGAGACTGTCACAGGTCGGCTCAGTAGATCAGGAGGTGAGCGAACACATACCGGGTTCCCTTACCTCTCCATCCTGTCACGGCTCTCTGCTGTGACAGGGGAGGGGCTGGATTCCCTCCTCCGATCCGCCATCGCTGACTGGCGGGACGGACGGGGGAGGGTACAGCTGGCTCTGCCTCTAGATAGGCAGAGCCAGCTGCCACC
>NW_017306278.1:1726889-1732254 GCF_000935625.1 Nanorana parkeri
CAGTAAGAATAAAAAAAAAAAATGACCAGGCCGATAATTGTGTTCTAATAACCCAAATTAATCACTGCCCATTAGCCTTCATTATACAGTTTAGCGGCTCCGGAGCCACACCTGTTATCGCCCACAGGAAGTGAAGGATTTGCATAACTTTATTTCTCTTTTGCATTTAGCGGGGGGAGGGGGGGCTCCCTTTTTGGGGGCAGAATGAGGCGCTTGGTCACGTTTGTGCCATTTCCAGCAGTACGGCCAGCTCTCTCCGCTGCATGGAAACCGAAGCCAAAACTTATTCCAGTCCAGGCAAAAGTTCACTCACAAAAAGTTATATATTTTTTCCTGTTTTAATATTTTTTTAAATGACATTTTGTGCGCTATAAAAGCACCGTCTAAGGCAGGGGAGGGCACCTCTGGAACTTCAGCTGTTGTGAAACTGCCAATCCCATCATGCATCTGTCTCTGGGAGTCATGCCTGCGGCTTGGAGAATCTTGCAATGCCTCATGGGAGGGCCGGAGTTTGCCCACCCTTGGTCTAAAAGCAAGGGTAGGCAACCTTGGAACTCCAGCTGTTTTGAAACCACGAATCCCATCATGCGTTGCTCTGGGAGTCATGTCTGGCTGTCAGTCTTGCCATGCATCAAGCAATTTTCGTACAGGAGAGGAGCCTGCAGAACTGTGCAAGACCGAAGCCCTAGTGAAGGGGGATTTGCTGAGCCCCTGAAACGCATTGGCTCTCTTTTTATAAACTTTGCACTACGATCATTAAAGGAGAACTATGAGGGGTGTGTTTTTCACTCACCTCATAGTTCTAGCCGACCTGTGACAATGAGACTGTCACAGGTCGGCTCAGTAGATCAGGAGGTGAGCGAACACATACCGGGTTCCCTTACCTCTCCATCCTGTCACGGCTCTCTGCTGTGACAGGGGAGGGGCTGGATTCCCTCCTCCGATCCGCCATCGCTGACTGGCGGGACGGACGGGGGAGGGTACAGCTGGCTCTGCCTCTAGATAGGCAGAGCCAGCTGCCACTCACGCAGCTGGGCTGATCTGCGCCGTCTCAGTATACCGCGAGCTGTAGCTCGCGGTATACTGAGCTCTGGGTGACTGGAGGACGCTAGTTTGTGTCCTCCCGTTACCCGGAGAACTATGGGGAAAAACACTGACCCCATAGTTCTCATTTCAAGTCTTACTGGACCTTTTTATGAATTTTTTTGGCACTCTCAAGTCATTTGCACTTTTTCTCTGCAATGCATCATGGGACGACAGCTGGAGTGCCTACCCCTGGTCTAAAGGCATATCAAAAATGACATTGAACATCAATAAAAAAATCTCGGTAACATTTGCAGTGGACTCGGCAGAAGCACAGATATATCGGCGCACACAAAATTCCACATTCATATGGTGATGCATGCCGAGCAATAAACATATTTTCTGGGGAAAAAAATGCCCAAAAATATATTTTAAGCTGAATAGGACAAAGCCATAGAAATAAAGAGAATGAGGGCAAAGGGGGCTTTGTGGCCCGGGAAAACCTACACCCAAAAAACATTGGAAATGTTCGTCTTGATAAATTCCAATTGAAGTTGAGGGATACGCGGGGTGATCCAAAAGTCCGTAGAAAGAAGAGGCTCAGGATCAGGAAACTTTTGCGTTTTTCCAACAATCTTCCTTAACTTTCCCTCCATGCCGTCCTTTAGAATTTTGATTGAAGACCCTTAAATGACTCCATAACAGCATTCATGACTTCATTGTTTCCAAAGACTCCTTCCTCACAACCAATGTTGGGAAGAGGTAGTAGTCATAGGGGACCAGGTCTGATAAGTAGTGGGGGTGATCCACTGAATCCCGCTACACTGATGGAAGCCAAAACAAATGTGTGCCCAGGAAGTTTTCCAGGTGGAAGGGGACTATTCAACACAACTTGCTTCACCTCTGCTTCCCTCATTAAAAGGTGTTCTACACATTTCTCTGTTTCCTGAAATATGTAGATGTCTGAAATAAACAGGGCCATGAAGCGAACCTCGGCCTTGCCCACACAAGCTTCTGCTACTATTGATTGCTTCGGTGGAGACGAGCCAAACCAACACACCGGAGATGTAGCTGGAGGGAGGAATGGAGCCTATCCTCAACTGGAGCAGCTGGTGGTATGTTCACTGACATAGGTTGAGCTCTCCAAAAAAAAGGTGTCTGAATTGTTCAGAAACTTAAAGTGAACCTCGGCTTCATCCATGCAGGGCTTAGGTAGTTCCCAGTGCCGATACTATTGATTGCTTCGGTGGAGATTAGCCGAGGCACCACCTAAAATGTATTTGGGGAGAGTGGAGCCTAGCTTCATCTGGAGTGGCTGGTGGTATGTTCAATGAAACAAAAGTGGGAAAAAAATTCCAGCACAAGGGGCGAAGGGGGTTCTTTACAGTTAGAGCGGTTAGGGTCTGGAACTCACTGCCACAGGCGGCGATTTCAGCAAATAATGTGGAATTGTTCAAGAAACTTTTGGACGATTTCTTAAGGGACCGCAATATACAGGGGTACAGGTACTCCTAGAATGAGATCCTAATAGGTTGGACTTGATGGACTAATGTCTTCATTCAACCTCAAATACTATGTAACAAGTAGAACTCTACAAAAAGGTGTCCGAAATGTGAAGGAACCTAAAGTGAACCTCACATACGACTATGCAGGGCAAAGCAACAGGATCACTTTAAATCTGCCCCCCTCTAGCATCGAATACCTACACTTCACTCCTGCATTACTATAAGCGAGGAGAAGCAGCCATGTGTAAGCGCCGAGCCAATCCCAGTTGGAGCTTAAAAAGGGCTGAGGACTCTCTGGCTGGCCCCCTATGTCAACGGTAGGCCAATCACCAATGTTATCACATGACAGGAAGGGGACTTGATTCCCATATTGTAAGTACAGACTTCTTCTCCGTTCCCCTTATTGAACGGATCAGCGAGAGTGCAAAAGGAAGGCGAGTGTATGTAGGAGTAAGGACGAGTTATATACCAGATATAGCACAAGGGTAAGTCCACCCAAAAATTAATACTTCGAGGGCATAGTCTCACGACTTCTGTCTGCAATTTTACTGAATCCCTGTTTTCTTTTACTGTCATGGATTTATTTATTTTCTGAACTGAATGAGGACGGCGTTATGAATATTATGCAGTATGTGTAAAATATACAGGGACACTACCAAGAAGCAAAAGAAAATGAAGTTTAAAATGACCTAAAATTCCAGGAAGAAAACAAAACAAATATCGGGGTCAGGAGGAGTGAACTTTTGTGACATGATTCAGTTCCGATCCACCCACAGCATGAAAACAGAGAAACTAGGTTGCCTATTTATAATTCCTGTTACACAATTGTCAGGTGCCCGTCTTCCAATGACATGAAAGTCACTGCACGTCAGAGGCGGATTCAGCACCCTCCAACACCTAGATTATTACAGGCAAGCGCTGACGTGTCGCCACTTATTACAAATTAGCATTTTTACCATCAACAGTAACCGAAAATACACAATGACAGCTACATTGTATCAGGGAACAGCTGTTCCTAAATTCCTTAAAGGTAGAGTTAGAACGATCAATCAAGCTGGTTTTAGGATAAACATTTATAGAAAAATATATAATTGCAATACTTCCCAAGCCACTATGACGTTTGTTAACTAACATGAACTTTACAAACTTTGCAATGGATCGTCAGCAGTACTCGGTGTAAAAGAATTCCCTTACATTTTCATCCCTCTGCTTGTGTAACCAACTTATTTTCCTTCATAGGAGGTCTGCACAGAGCAGATAGGCTCCAGGAGTTTTATCTTTGGTAAGGATTGGAGAAGAGGGGCTGCTGTAGGTCTAAAGCAGGAGTAGCCAAACTCCGGCCCTCAAGCTGTGGTGAAACTACAAATCCCATGAGGCCTCTTTCCCTGTCTGTGGCTGTGAGAATCTTGCAATGCCTCATGGGATTTGTAGTTCCGCCACAGCTGGAGGGCCAGAGTTTGGCTACCCCTGGTCTAAAAGGGTTATTGGGGTGGCGCTTGGTACTGGTCATGTGATTATTGGAGGCTGACCCTCCAACGTTGCACTCACTTCTAGCCAGTCATATCTCAATAGCAGGCATGTCTGCACAATAAAGCCGGCTCACATTTTTAATAAACCTTTTTTAAACTAGACTATCAACGAAAAATAAATAGAGTTTCTGTGTATAAGAACGCTCTTGTTCTAGATAGGAACCTACTATCTAAAAAGGGAGCTAAAGAACAAAAACAGGTCCCGGATATGCTTCCTTCCAATAAGGGAACATCAGCGCATAAAAATATCCCTGCGCACTCTGCTCCTGTAAGTATGTTTAAAGCGTAAGACTGACAACACTGCAAAAGGGGCTTTTTTTTATTCCAGCTGACCTAGAGACGTGACATGTCTATGCTGTATCCAGGTTAGTGGCCTACCAAGTAGTCAAGGAAAGGATCCAGGGCCCATAATAATGGGCAGGGCCATATATAGATATTGTGCTACCTTAGGCACACTTGCATTAGGATGTCCAAGCACTGGCTCACTTGGTCGCTTCTGCCAAAAAAAAAAAACACTACTAAACTGAGCTACTGGAGGGAGCGTGTGGTCTGCTTTATAGGCAGAACTCTGAACCGCACAGACTATCAAATAAGGGAAAGGAAAGATTGTTTCATGAAGTGGAATAAGTCTAGACTCCTCAACATTCCCTGCACTTCCTTCCCTCTCTAGTGTTCTTGCTGTAGGTAGCCACACATGTCCAGGAGGTGGCCAGAAGAGGGGAAACGCCATAAAGGAAAGAGTGAACAGCAAATTGCCCCCTCGGACCCTGCTCCACTACGCACTGGCCCACTAGTGTCATTATGGTAAATACAGCCCTAGTGACAGGTTCACTTTACAGATGGGGGAAGAAGAAGGCGGGCCCGTCAGATTATGAATTTCTCCACATCTAGAATGGTTTACTCATCCATCGCGTAATAACGGCAGCTGCCGGCAGACTTACCATACATTTTGCCCTCATCGGATAATATAATTTTCCTCCTCCCACACGGTGGGTAGATGGCTAAGGCTTCTTGAAAGCTCTGCTCTATATCCGGGCTCCAGACGCCCTCGGCGTCATTGTCCATCGGTTTCTCATTCGTATCGCTCATCCTTTCGATGTCCTCGGCAGGACTTTCGCTGCCGCTCCAACTGCTGGGCTCAATGGTTGCGGCTGGGTTATCCAAGCCGAAGCCTGGACGCCGGACAGAGAGAAACCTGGAAGGGAAGGAGGACAGGATATTAAAATACATTGTGGCCATATCACACTCATGTTAATCTGCACAGTACTGCGAGCCAATAATCTTTCAAGGAAATAAAAGCTTTCAATC
>NW_017306278.1:1732265-1734123 GCF_000935625.1 Nanorana parkeri
CTCTGTGCCAATTCGCAGGATTTGCGTTGCCTTTCACTGCGGACAAATTAAGGAAGGAATCTATTTTCCGCCACCAAAATTTCCATTTAAAAAGGGGAAATGCAACGTAGTCGTCTCAGGTTTGGTATTTACAGCATCTCAGTTTATTAAAAGGCAAAGGGCATCGATAATTTTGTTATTAAGTTGGGTAAGGGAGTTCAATGTATATATTGAGTTTATAGGTTAAACTCGATGGACATGTGTCTTTTTTCAACCTGACTATGTAACCATGTAATGTGTTCTTGGTTCTTCCCATGATGGAGGATTGCGTATGCTCATGCTATTAAAATAAGATCATTTGGGATTTTTTTTTTTTTTTTTTTTAAAACGCGCTACAAAACGCCCAGGTGTCAAGCGGGCCTTAATACGGAGGTAGAAAATATCACGATATACAGGTGAAACTCGATATATGAGATAGACTCATTACATGCAAAGCAAGATAATTCAAGCCGTGATTTGTCATCATTGTGATGATTATGGCTTACACCTCATGGAAACCCCAAGAACCCCAAATCCACAACCTCAAAAAAGTAGATTATTACATGCAATCAATAAAACACGGATTGTACATAGAACAATATCGGACCTCTGAAAAGTACAAGCATGCATATGTACTCAGTACTTGGTTTGGGCCCCTTTTGCAGCACTTACTGCAATTACTTATGCACGATATTCTAATTATTCGAGTTTCACCTGTAAATGGGGAGGGTGAAGGGAGTTAGATAGGCTATGTGGGAAGCTAATTTAAGATTTGGTAAATATAATATGAAGATTGTTCAGGGTCGACTATGAAATGTAAAAGTTGTGAAAATAGAAGTGTCTTAAATGTGAGTTGCGTGTATGAGGATGTATGATCATGTCGTTGTAAATTACATTATTAATTATGTGGTTGTAAATTATTATTATTATTATTAATTGTCAAAAAAAATTAAATAAAAAAGGAGTAAAAAAATAAAAAATAGGATCATTCCAAACTACAACCAAAGCCCAAAATTCTTCTCCGTTTTGGATAAAGCAGAGAATGACTCCACATAGCTGCCACTGGAAGCGTTTTCCGTTGGGTATTTTTACTTTCTATTCCTACTCTGGTGACAACCCGAAATCTGGTATTCCTGGGGACAATAGTCCCCAGGACGGAGAGAAGGTGAATCTCCCCCAGGTTTTTGCTTTAGATATGCCAAGTCCCATTCTAAGCCTATGTTCCTTCACACCATTGCCCATAACAGCTGCAGATTCATTTTTCTAGAAGTTAGGGTTGTCAGAGTGAAATATCGAAAATCAACAGACAGGAAGATATCGGCTCGTTCAAGTTCTTGTTGCAATTCTTACTTATTACTTGTTGTTGCATGTCCCACTTGTTGGTGACATGCAACATCTCCCCATTTGGTAATACCCCTAAGACATTGGTGATGTCCCCATTACCAGCTGCACATTCAGACGGCTGGTGTTCCCTCAATGTCAGATTAAGGGCAGGTTCACACCATTTTTTTGGACCAGATCTGGCCTGGAAAATGGTGTAAACCTGCCCGCAGTTACAGTGCATTCCAGACCAGAGAAAATGAGACCTGCATTATTTTTCTGGTCTGGAAGGACTGCGCTGGTGTGAACAGAGGCCAGAAATAGCATAGGGGATACATTAGGATGCATTTTGGGTCCGGAAACGGTCTGGTCTGGAGATGATCTGGATGTGGTGTGAATGGGCCTTTAGTGCAGACACATGCATTCCAAAGCTTACATTTTAAAAGTCCCAAAAAGACAAAATATTAAGTGAAAATGACAAAATAACCTATAATTAAATGCTGAAACTAATATATATATA
>NW_017306278.1:1734408-1743115 GCF_000935625.1 Nanorana parkeri
ATATATATATTACTGTATTCTGTTAACTCTACGTGGGGGTAATACCTGTAATGACAGCATTCAGTATATCAATAACTTTTTTTAATCTTATGTCCCGATTTATGATTTTCCTAACCTTTACATGCAGACCAAGCCGGCCAGGATAAATGACAGATGAACTATAATGACAGCGGTGTTTGCAGCATAGTCCCACCTAAAATCTAAAATTTGTCTACCAAAGATTAACATTTTATCTGGCAAAATTGTTTGAAAAATAAAAAAGGTTGTCCGGGTCCGGGCCCGCTCTGAGGGCACATTCACACCAAGATCATCTCCAGACCAGACCAGGTTGTTTCCGGACCCTAAATCCTAATGTATCCCTATGCTATTTCTGGCCTCTGTTCACACCAGTGCAGTCCATTCCAGACCAGAAAAATACTGCAGGTCTCATTTTGTCTGGTCTGGAATGCACTGGAAGGCATAGAAACACACCATAAACACATGGAACGCACCTGGGAGCCCATTTTAAGCGCACACACACGGAAAAAAAAAACCCATCTCAGGAACGCAGCAAAAAAATCGCGGTAAAATGGCGGCAGACGCGATGCACTGCATTCCAGACCTGGTCTGGGTATTGGTGTTAACCCAGCCTAAAATTTAAAGCGAACTTGGCGGGTGCACAGAAATAGGTGCTACCAGCCATTTACCAAAATAAAAACTAAAAAAAGGGAGACCACGATGCATCTTTTATAAAAGACCGATGACATGCAAAGGACATGCAAGGCATGCAAGGACATGTAGCCCTTACATGTGTATACACCTAATAAAATAAAAGACATGAAGTCATAATTTGCGAAAAGGCGATCTCGGTCTTTCTAACAGCAGGAAGAGACCGCAGGGTAGTTCTGACATAAAGACCGGCGCAATGACCAGTAAAATGTTCCCCCTGTTATAACAGTCACCTCGGAGCAGCTGCCAGCGACAGTTGCTGATAAGCAGGCAATGAAGTGAAATTAGCAGCATATGTTGCTTGTGGAGTGTCAGTATGAATGGAACCAATCTGCTGCCGTCACATGAGCAGAGAGATCTCTCTCCGAGCCGGGGCCTTCCAGCTCATCAGCCCCGGACAAAATGTAAACCTCTCCAAAGCCTCCTCCAGCTGAGCACCGACGCTGCCGCTACACGAGCTTACCAACCGGCATGGCTTCCCGACTGCAACCTGTCCAATTCCATTTTCTGCCACTGGCACACTGGAGAGGGCAAAACAAAAATGTTGCTGATGCGAGACGACTGGGGGGAAATTTGATCAGTTTGGGGCAGATTGCTAAAAAAAAAAAAAAAGCAAACAAACGCAAAAAAAATCCCGGCCTTCCAGAATTTGCCATCACGTTTATTAATAACTCTGCAGCAACTGGAGAGTAATGCAAAATGAGGATTGCGGACTAAAATATTCCTTTCCCGGAAGTTGAAAGTGGAGTTGGATGAGTAAGCAGATGTATATCTGTGGGATGCGCTGAGAAGATCAACGATTAGTCATGTGAGGGCAGCAAAGGGTATTAATGATGACAAATGGCAAACGTAACCGCAGTTGTATAATGAATGTGAACATTGATACTGGGACACATTGGACTATTGGGTATCACAATGAAGGAGGGCATAAGCTGGGGGAATGCCGTTCTCACAGCATTCCCACCACTAGATGGAGCAAAGGCGCATAGCAGATTCCTATGCTCCTCCAGGTCACTCTGCGCTGGTCCCTCCGAATATCCAGTGGAGGAATGCGCTAGGGCTGCAACCAACTAGTTGTCAGCTATTCTCATTATTGTTTAGTTGGTCGGATCCGCTAGCTCTCTCCTCCACGCTGGGAGGAGGGCACAGCAAACGGTGGTTGGGAACAATAACCGGCCTGCTATTGGCTATTTGCAATGTGAAATGACCAAGAGCAGGCTGGTTATTACACCAGCCCACTACCTGCTGTATTTACATTCAGCTGCCGTCTGCACAGGTTCTCAGCGGTGGCACCAACCAAACACGGTCTTCATCCTACTTACTGCTTGGACTGGTGCTTTCCAATCCATTTACAGACACTGCCCTAACCAACACCAAGAATCGGATTAGCATACCGCAAGCTGGCCTCGTATATGTGTATATATATATATATATATATATATATTTCCCTAGCGAGAGCCACAATATCAGAACATCTGCTCTAAAAAGCTGGTGAGTATTTTGTTCCTATGGCAGAGGACAGAGGATGTCCACAGCTGAAGTTAATCCAAGTATCATGTCGCTGGGCTGCATGACTTCATTAGGGCTCTCACCTGTTCCCGGCATTTACCACCCATGTCAGCAGTATAGAGCGCTCTATTAATACACACGAGCACATATTCATTGTATTTGTCTGGCTGAGAGGCGTAAAAAGCGCCCGAAATAAGAACCATTTGCGATGATCTTTCGTAACCAAAGTTCTAATCTAATGTGCTTAACCTGTATAAAAAAAAATGAATGCATTAGTATGTAGTTCCCTGTAACCTCGGAGCCATAAGAGTTCAACATGAAGCGCTGCCTTCCGTCTCCGGAGATCTGGCACCCCCCGCACCCTAAGGGAGGATACCCTTTTAATAGGTTAGCAAGGCTCTTTATTTAAAATGGATGTCAAAGGGGTCATAAAAACGGACGGCTGATCCCCATTTTGCTACATTACCACAATAAATGCTAAATCATTTATAAAATGTGGAAATGGACCTTAAAAGGGCCCATTTACATTTTTGCAGTTGTGTTGTTCTAAGGCACCCCATGAAAACCCATGGGCTGCCCATGCATCCAGGAGGGCCAAAAAGCAAAAATGTGTCCTCTTTTTTTTTTTTTTTTTAATTTTTTCGATTAGTTGCATTAAAGTAATCTCTCCCCACCCCCCAACTAATCGATAATGAGAATAGTTGCCAACTATTCTCATAATCGATTTGATTAGTTGTTGCAGCCCTAATTCAAAATAAATGACACTACAAGGCATGTCATGCGGTCACCGGAATGCAAAGATGCAAACGTGCCCCTTAGGTTGTATGCAATACCATTCGAAAAGGTTTCAGAGATCAGATTTTCTGTATCTGGATAATTACAAGCGACAGGCCCGGGTTAAAGACGCACCTCTACACTGGAACCTCTAATGGAGAAGCTTAGAGGGTCCTGTCCATAGAAAAAATAATAATAATAAAAAAGGGAGGCAGAAATGAGGTTTCCTAGCCAACGCAACAATCGCTGCAAACGATTTTAGCAAATTAGTGAAAACACTGCTCCCTGCGAGGAGAGGCAGGTAAACAGGACAGCGGTATTTTAATTAACACATCTGATTTCCCCGGCTTAAAAAGGAAAAAAAAGTCTGAAGAGAACTCATTAACACCTTGAGTACTGAAGGATTCTTTAATGACTGCGGCGCTGCAGACCTGCGATCTATAAATATCCCCGAGGATTACAGACCCGTCCACAAAAGAATTAGTTCCTTTGTTACTAAAGAGAGACAAATTTGCTGTACAGCAGAAAGAAAAAAAAAAAACAGGCCGGCGTTCGGTTAATGAGAGGACCGGGTGAACCTATGGCGGAGCTCATTATAAGAAGTCGCGCATAATTATCCGAGAAATTAATATTTTACTTACAACATAAAGAGTCTGTACAGTGCAAGTGGCTGAATTTTAATTGGCATCGGCCTTTTTGTAGGCCCTGTACAGGTTCCCCTCCCTTCCTATCCTGTTAGCACACCACTGTGAGTGAGGGAGGAAAAAAAAAAAAAAAGTCTACATTGCAATAAAAACAAACAAAATTAGGAGAAAAAAAAAAAAGGCTAAAAAAAAAACAAAAACTGAAACGATAAATTTTAAAATGATATTCAAATCAAAAAAGGTTTATAAGCCGTTTCAGATGCGGATCAAATCACTTACAATGGACGCTGCTCCTTGATGTATAAATGTTTTAGCTTCCTGCAGGATCCGCTGGCCCCCCCTGGTTCCGATATCCTCTTGTAGGGTGACTCCTTTCCTCTGCAGGGACCCTATGGAGCCACTCTTGTGTGTGCTCGCTCTCTGCACCCTTGTGTCTACTTTGTTTGCCTGATGAAGGGACTGACATGGCTCCAAAAAGGTTGCTACTAGGGATGCACTGATACTAGTATCGGTGCCGATACCGAGTATTTGGGCGAGTATTTGTACTCCCGATGCCTAGCCCGATACCGGAACTTCCAGTATCCGGAAGCCGACCGGCGAGTCATTACACGCTGCCGGTCTCATCCTGACAAACCTGCACCCAATTTTATCTTTTGCCACATGTGCTCCAAGATGGAGACTCTGATAGTTCAGAGTTAGGACCGCATTATATGGAGGTGCATTGGTGCAGCTTTCACATATTCTGCAGAAGACGTGTATCTACCTCTGTTGTTAACCTTAGTGATGAGACAGGGTTTTTTTTGCATGCTGGCTGGCGAGTGTGCCTGGAAACTTTTTGCTGCTCGACTAGAGGAAGCCACGACCACGTGTCAGAGCGGGGAAGACGGCTGTGGTTGTGTGGTCATCCCCCAATGCGGAGTTCGCGAACGGACGCAAAATTTTGCCGAAGCGTTCGTGAACCGAGGTACCACTGTATTACTTTAATACTGACAATGCCGACTAATACAGTTTGTACCGCTCCTGCACATCCTAACATATTTCAGTCACTGGAGACCAAAAGTGTTGGAGCAGTCTACAGGAAGAAGAGAGCAAAGCGAGGGGTCTCATCAGGCAGTCCAGAGACCAAGGTTAAAGTAGGTGATTAGTGAAGTTGCGTAGCTTGAACCCCTAGAAAGCATATATTTTTCGGATCAAAAACAGCACCAAAAGACGGGACAATGTTGCATATCTGGTGGTCGTGCCAGTTAATAAGAACCTATTGGAAATCAATCCTGGGAGATAGCTCAAGAGTTAACGGGACTCCATGGTTTGGAGACACCTGAGGCCCCGTTCACACTTAGCGATTTATCGCACAATCGCTCTCCAATGCTTCTCAATGGGGCAAAGGGTCCTGCTGTTGCGGGTCGTGAGTCGCTACAGCAGGACCCTTTTTGGAGCGGATTTAGCCGCGATTCAAGCTTGCTCAATGCAAGCATTTGCGCAACATCGCGCAAAATGCAAATCGCGCGACAAACGCGCAATTTGCAAATGGTGCAGTGTGAATGGGGCCTGAGGTGGCTCTGCTGTCTCTACACCATGGCTCGCTCGCGGTATTGAAAAAGGGTCTTCTAGGCCCGATCCTCGCAGCTGCAAGGGCAGTGATACCTAGACATTGGAAATCAACTAGTCCCCCCAATATATATCGGAATGGGTTGAAGAACTAAACAAGGTTATGAGATCTGAAGAGCTTATAGCTTGTTTGTATGATAGACATACGCAATTTGGCGAGAGGTGGAGCCCCTGGAGGGATTATATGAGTTCACGGGAGATCCTCAGATATTTATAGGGATCATTGCTAGGCAAACTCTCCTTAGATTGGATTCGATTCGCCTTTCTTTTTTTTATATCAAATATATCAATAAAACCTCTATTAGATGGAAGTATGAATGTAGAGCAATGGAATGATTGCGATACTATACAATGTACATATTTTGTTAATCAGAGGGATATGTATTTTTTGTTATTTGTATTTTTGTAATATGTGAAACTTGGAAAACTAATAAAGAAATATTTTGGGGGAAAAAAAAAAAAACAGCTCCAAGAGCAAAAGTAAAAAATAAATAAATGTATTATTAGCCGTATAAATGAGCTGGAAGAGTATTTGGTTTCTGAACGGGAGAGCTCGGTTGTCGTTGTGCAAGCCGTATTTTAATTTCCTTTTCCTCTCTGGTTTTTAATGGCAGGCCGTGGATTAAAGCGCGGTTCTGGAATTTATCCACCAAATGTATTAACCCGGCAGGAAAGCAAAATAACTACCATTCTAAGCAACTCCAACAATGAAACAATGATTACTTAGACTTCAATTATTACCGGTAAGTGCTTTCAGACACAAATATTAAAAAAAGGGAAGGAGAAAAAAAAAAAAAAAACACAACAAAAGTTTCGAAGTCGTCACAACCAATTTGAGGCGAGATAATCAGGCCGGAGCCGGAGGGAAGAGATTGGAAAGGAGACCAGCGACAGCCATCGGCGTCCAATTAATCTGCAAAGTGCATCGGTGAGGCCATTGTGGAAATGCCTTTAATTGTACGGAAGGAAGACATGTAGGTGATGCAAAGCATGCGCAGAGGTGTGGGTTTAAACGGCTTGGCATGCGTTTTTTCCCGGAGAAAACACCGACGTTGTAAAATAAGGGTCAATGTGAATTACGGGCAGGAGTCTTCATGCGTTACATCGCACCAGAAGGATTATCACAGGAACGGTTTAGGACATTGACTTTTCCCGTTTATAATCTCCTGTCCCTTAGTGACTGACGCTCGGCCGTCCTTTGCTGCATCATGTCGGTGCGGAGTCTTCAGAGCAGCATGTTTGAGAGGCCGCTTAATGCGTTATGTGCCTATGGTGACGCTGGTCTCTCTCCAATCCCAAGGGCACATCCATTCCCACCAGTGTGTGATCTGCTCCTTGTCCACATTATGGTTGTAGCCATAGAAGTTCAGGATTATCAACAAGTCCTGCAAAGAGCAGCATGCATTGTATCTACAAGTGCCACTGATGTCAGCACGTGGATGGTCTAGTTCAGAGATGGATTATAATAAGGGGAGATTGGTCAGCTGCCTCGAGCATCAGACCACATGAATATTATTATACAGGATTTATAGAGCGTCAACAGTTTGCGCAGCGCTTTACAATATAAGGAAGACATTACAATCAGAATACAATTCAAGACAAGATGGTGAGGGCCCTGCCCCTGAGGGCTTACAATCTAAAAGGGGAGGGACCAGTGATACACGAGGAGGTTGCCAAGTATGGGGATGCTAAACTGTTCTGCACTTCAGTGTCATTGATAGCAATGGCCTATTTACCCGTGCAGTGGGCTTGACTCTACACGGTGGGTTAAAGGAGAACTATGGGGTCAGGGCTTTTCCCCATAGTTCTCCTTAGGGTAACGGGAGGACACAAACTAGCGTCCTCCTGTCACCCTAGGCTCCGTATACCACAAGCTGTAGCTCACTATATACTGAGACGCCGCAGCTGAAGCGGATCCCGACAATTATGCCGGGATCCGCCCAGCTGCGTGACTGACAGCTGGCTCTGCCTATCTAGAGGCAGAGCCAGCTGTACCCGCCCCCTCTCCCGTCCGTTCCGCCAGTCAGCGCTGGCAGATCGGAGCGGGGAATCCAGCCCCTCCCCTGCCACGGCAGAGAGCCGTGACAGGATCGAGAGGTGAGGGAACGCCGGTATGTGTTCGCTCACCTCCCGATCTACTGAGCCGACCTGTGACAGTCTCATTGTCACAGGTCGGCTAGAACTATGAGGTGAGTGAAAAGCACAGATGTGGCGGTCCAGTGCGCTCCGCAAAAAATGCTGCAAACGCTATTTTTTGCAGATCGCACTGGTCCGGAACGCAGGCACCAACGCGCCACGCGTTCAACGATCGCACGGCGGGCAGGGGGGCGTGGCTGCGGTGCCAGTGAGTTCAATGAACCGCCCCCAAACAAAGTGAGCCAGCCGGGTTGCCTTCCAGAGGCCGAACGCACTGGAACGCACTCTTGACGGTGTGACTGGGCCCTAAGAGCAAGCCGGCTCAGAGGGGTCGGGCTGAGTATAACTTTATTTTCCTACCAAGTCCAAAATGAGCAGTTAACCCTTAACATTGCGGGGGGAAGGGTTAATAAAAGATTGAGGAGAGGGCTGGTGTACTTCCTGTGCTAGGTGGACTCCTAGGACACCATATAGCTCCTCCTCCACAGATAGTGGGTGAGCGTTGTCACTCTAGAACAGGAAGTGGGTTACCAGCAGAGAAGATAATACGCCCCTCCGCACCAGTTATATAGCAAGCCGTATAAATGAATAACATAATATACTAGCAGCGCGCGCTTGTGTCACGTAGCACACAGCCGTTGTATAAAAAAACGGGACAAACGCCGCGTCTGTTAACACCCCAGTTGGCTTCCAGCGAGCGGCCGTGGCTCGTCCGAGGTCACCGCGTCCGCAAGGAAGCGAGTTTTCTGAGGTCAGACGCATTGGCTCAGCCCTACAGAACAAAAACAAGTCTCATTACAGCCGATGAACCTAAAACAGAAAACATATTTGTGGCGGTGGAGCAGATGTCTGGGTCAGGTCACCGATGAAATAAGAAGGCGGATTGCTGCTTGAATTAGCTCGGCGGCTCACGAGAAACGGACATCGTTACATTGGAGCTTTATTAACCTTCTTTGATATGAAGAGCGGGCAGGCCCGTCTTCCCGGGGTAGCCAAACTCTTGGCCCTCCAGCTGTGGTGAAACTACAGATCCCATGATGCATCTCTCTCCAGGAGTCATGTCTGTGGCTGTGAGAATCTTGCAATGCCTCATGGGATTTGTAGTTCCACCACAGCTAGAGGGTCGGAGTTTGGCTACCACCTGTTTTAGACCCCATGGTTCTCAACTGGTGGGTCGTGACCCAAAAGTGGGTAGCCGCATGCCTTCTAGTGCACTGCCTCCCCCTAGCACAGCAGTGTCAGTTCTTATGCCGAGCAGCCATCTCCCTCTCTCCCCCATCCCTCTCTACGCCCCTAGCTCTCTCTCCCCCCTCCCCATCTCCCTCTCC
>NW_017306278.1:1745668-1748554 GCF_000935625.1 Nanorana parkeri
TGTTTGTTCAGGCCTGAGAAATCACAGAGCGGTCCTGTGAACTCAACGCTTCAACGGGTAGAACCGGCCCCTTAACTCCTTCCTGCCCGGGAAACATGTTTTTTTTTAAAGCATGAAGATGTAAAAACACAAAATGACTAAAATCCAACATAGGATTGAACATAATGTCATTTTAAAAGCTTTTTCAAATCTGCGGCTTTCATGAAAATCCCTGGCGAACCTGCCATGAAGATTGAGGCACTTCCTGTTATAAGGTGACAACGCTCTGGCCCCGTCTTCCAGCTGTGCACCTGCCCTGTGGTCACCCCAGCACACCCCAAAACAGGTTTTCACTGGGGACAACAGGTGGCCATTTCAGCACACGTTACCCGATGAGCTGGTCTTGCTGGCCCATAGTGCTCTAGGAACCTTTTGTCATGTACAGTGGTTAGCAGCGGTACCTGGGTTTCCTCCCACACGCCAAAAGACATGCTGGCAGGTTGACTGGCTCCTGGTCTGAAAATGCTCTGTCCCTGTGCACCTGCGTTGTCACCCCCGTCCCATAGGCTTTCATTGGGTGGCCATTTCAACACATGTTACTTGATCAGCTGTCTTGCTGGCCCATTGTCCTGTTTGGTGGTTAGCACCTCTGCCTTGCAGCACTAGGGGTCCCCAGGTTCATATCCCAGTCAGGACACTATCTGCATGGAGTTTGCATGTATTTCCTGTGCATGCATGGGTTCCCCCAAGGTATTCCGTCTTCCTCCCCCTGGCCAAAGACATGCTGGCAGGTTGACTGGCTCCTGTCTGAAAATAATCTGTCTGTGACTTCCAGCTGTGCACCTGCGTTGTTGTCACCCCCGTCCCATAGGCTTTCACTGGGGGCTACAGGTGGCCATTTCAACACGCGTTACCCGACAAGCTGTCCTTCTGGCCCATAGTGCTCTAGGAATCTTTGTCATGTTTAGGCAGCACTGGGGATCCCCAGGTTCATATCCCAGTCAGGACACTAGCTGCACGGAGCTTGCATGTTCTTCCTGTGCTTGCATGGGTTTCCCCTAGATAGTACGGCTTCCTCCCACTTGCCAAAGACACGCCGGCAGGTTAAACGGCTCCCGTCTAAAATCAGCCCCAATACGCGTGCCTATTCGTGCCAGGGACCTTAGACTGGGAGCTCCTTGAGGACAGGGACTGCTGTGAATGTGCAGGATGTAAAGTGCGATGTACATTTTTGTCACTATATAAATACCAATAAAAATAATTATATAATGCCGGGGTGGTCAAAAAAAATGGCATCCAGGAGCCAATCTATCCGATCCAGGAGCCAGAGGGATTTATTTATTATTATTATTTGTAGGGGTCACCTCCATTGACAACAGCTACAGAAAACCTCGAAATCTGGCTCCTGAGATTTGTCCAGCCCTGACCATGTTTATTTGTCTAAATGCACAAGATTGTTCCCTGCAAAGCAATTTTGGCAACCTACCGTGTTTCCCAGAAAATAAGACCTACCCCGAAAATAAGACCTAGCGCTATCTTCAGGGATTTCTGTAATATAAGACCTACCCCGAAAATAAGACCTAGTTCGGTAGTAGGTCTTATATTACAGACATCCCTGAAGATAATAGTACTATAATGAATCTTACTACTTCTCTAACAAAAAAGGGGAGCTGCCATTGCTAAACCTAAAATGCGAATGGCTTTGGCTGTTGCCGGCTTCCACACTTTGAGTCATTGATCCAAGTAACGGTAAAGCACGTACACATACCAAAAAAACACCTCCTTCTGATGGGGGACTAAAGCGGCTCTCTGTTCTCATTATAGGTCCGGCCCACAAGTCTGGGGTCTGCCCCTCGCATGGCATCAATCCTAACTGCTGCAGGACCCTGGGGACCCCAGGAAAGACAGTTATGGCAGCCAATGGAAGCAATGTGTGCATTGCTGTCTGGACCCTCCCACACTACTGAGCAGAAGAATGACCTGGGACCCGGCCTGTCACGTGACCATGCATTTAGGTACATAAACAGGGCCTCTAGCTTAAAATAAGACCAGCATGGTTATTCACAAAAGGTTGAAGAGTTTGGAGAAGGCCACAATCTAGGCCAAAGCAGCCGATTTGGAAAAATCCTCCAATTCTGCTCACTTTGCAGTTCATCTATGGTGTCCTAGATGGTTCACTTCTCCTGCCTTCTCCAAACTCTTCACCCTCTTGTGAATAACCCTGCTTATAAGTGAAGGATGGGTTCAAGTGAGATGTACTTCTTGTTTCTCCCTGGAGATGGTCTTTAATCCGGGTGACTCTAGGTATTAGAACCAGAGGCTTACTAGAACAGCAAGAACATTTGGATTTTCAGGACGCGCAGTCATCGTGCTCCGCAAAAGGGAAGATTTCTTTCCTGTTTGCACCGCTATCAGCAGCTTTGTCGGCAACCGAAACACTAAACCATTTACAAAAAGGAAAAAACACAAGGACCTGAGCAGTCTGCATTAGCTCCCAGTTGCAGCAGTCGGCATGTTCAGGAGATGCGAAAATACAATTATAGGCGCTCACCTCTAGGATTAGGCTCGGTTCCATTCCAGAATAACTCAATATGTTGCGACGATAAGATAAGGTCACTCATATTCAGGGAGGATAATATAAAAGTACATTCATTCTGTAATACAATGAACTCCAGACAGAGCGCATACCGCGCATGCTGATCTCTGCCACCAGCCTCTGGTAAGGTGTCCCTATGGATAGCCGCTGCATTATATACCTTTCATCAGCGTGAAGCCAAATCACATAAAAGTATATAAAAGTCTACAATAAAATGACTTCCCTTTTGTTCTGTGAAAGGAATCGTAAACTGACTGAAGGACCCACACCTCCGATCCAGTGAGATATAGTTCTGTTAATCTGTAAGCCGG
>NW_017306278.1:1748573-1751040 GCF_000935625.1 Nanorana parkeri
CCATCTGTATCCCCCTAACAGGATGCAAGAGAGGATTTCCCCGCAACAGGTGTCTCTCCACTAGAAGAGTCCTCCTCTGTTCCTGTTCTGGCGACACCTGAAAATCTGGCATTTCCTAAAACTCGGGTGAGAATGACTTTGTTATTTTTGCACCTAGACAAAAACGAACACTTAACCATTGCAGTTTTGGGGTAGCCCCACTGCAAGGGTTACCATTTTTTCCCGGAGTTCTGCTTTTAAAAAAAAAAGGACAAAAACATTTAAAGGGGGGGGGATGGGGTTCTAGAGGCCATACATGAATGAGCTTTTGGCCATCTCCTGCTGAATCAGCTGAAATTCAAACACGTGGATAGACCTGCCACTAGCACAATCCGGCTCAACAAAAGTCAATATTTCAAATCCATATTTGTCAAAGGGAGCCGGGTAGAAAATTGTCAGCCGATCAGTGACTGCACCCAATCACTCTAGTCACTGTGCGGCTATTCTGACAGCTGTGGGTGCCGCCTGTAAGCATGGAATAAGCAACGGGAGCGATTTCTTTCTCTATCCGTGCAGTTTAGCATGAATTTGGGGGGGGGGAAATCAAGTGATTTTTCTCATTCTGCACATGGGGCTAAACAAGACAAATCTTAAGCTGGCTATGCATGGTTCTATTTTCTTCGTTCAGCCTGTGGAAAAATACAATAGGTTCCTCCATCAATGCTTATGCATGTGAATAGAGGAATCCCCCACTGTTTTGATAGAGGTCAGTGGCCACTGCAGGCTCAGTTTGGTCGAGATTTTTCCAACTGGCTCCTTTGGTCAGCTGACCAAGGGATGCCAAGGGGAAGGATGCCAATAGCGGCACCCACTGTGCCAATTTTGGCCAGTTCATCAAGAACCACATTGCGTATACTTTACAGTGTATGGCCAGCTTACGGGAGGTCCAGCCAGACAAGTCAGCATTTATTCAGCAGATAATCATGCAAAGAGGTTGGGAAAACCAATGCGGCCGCCCCATCCAAGGATGGGTAAGCTGCAATATATGAAATTTGGGTTTAGATTTAGGGTACGGTTCTCATAGTGACTAGCACCAAAGGTTTGAAGTCATTCAGAGTGCAATGTAGATACTTGTATACCAAGAAATAGATCTCTCAGCATGACTGAGCTTCTATCGGAGCAATGAGCCCTGCAGGGCCGCCTTCTGTGTGCCGGCCTCCCCACTGTTGAATGCATCAGCAAACCCCGGATGGAGTCTTGTTCTTTCTGGCGGCCTCCTGCTGTGGCCTCCATCGCCTGTACAGCAAGTTATTATAGGACACAGCAGGTCCATGTGCAATGCATAAAAGGGTATGTGGGAGTCACAGGTGAACAGTCACCCCCTCTGGCAACATCCAGTCTCTTGCAGCATTCCATTGTGACGGACGTGCGAAACCTGTCCGCTGTGGAACTACAAGTCCCAGCATTGCTGGAGGTCTGCCGGTTGCAATCTCTGCATTACAATAGATTCCAACAGGCAGGCCGCCAGTGAAACCAAAACATCGCAACAAAGCGTTTATAGTTTCCTGAGCCGCTTCTAAGGATCTGAAGTTCTTCTACTTCCTAAAGCTGAAATCCGGCATCTGCCTCAGAGAATCATGCCTGTGGCTGTTAGAGTTACATGGTATTTGTAGTTCCACCACAACTGGGAGGGCCAGAGTTTGCCTTAGGGAAATAGTTGGAACAGCCTTTCTCAACCAGGGTGCTATGGCATACTGAGGTGCCTTCTGGCTTCTTCAGGGGTGGCCAGAAATTTTGTGATGGTAGCTGTCTGATGTAAAAGGAGGGCTCTGATATAATGGGGGGCTTCTAATATGAAAGGGGGGCTTCTAATGTTAAGAGGGCTCCTGATGTGTAAAGGGTGACGGCTGATGTGAAAAGGGGGGGGCTCCTGATGTGAAAAGGGGGGAGGCAACCTCAGCACTCCAGCTGTAGTTATACAAATCCCATCATCCCCCTGCCCGCAGCTGTCAAGAGTCACGCACTGGCTCATGGGACTTGTAGTTCCACAACAGCCGGCGTGCCGAGGTTGCCTACCCCTGCAGTACCGTCACCCTGCGAGGCCTAGCAGCAGACCGACAGATCAGCACTCCATCTCAAGACACCCGACCTGGAACACAGACCCGGAACAGTCATCTATTATTACTCAATTTTCAAGTTCCCAATCCTGTTTATCTTCTTTCCAGACAAATAATTCAGAGTTCAAATACAAATGAGACCAATCCCCGACACCTCTGATCTGCTCATGACTCATCCCTTTCACAATCGCCGGATTCTAAACAAACAGCTCAATATGTGGCAGAGAGGCTCCGTCCTTCGAAATGTGCCAACGCCGTTTCAGCGCCAGCACTCGGGAACATGCGTGCCGGGGGCTCAAGTACCCCCTTTACGTCAGCTAGCGGAGACGCACTCCTCCTCAAACTTCTTTATGCAACGTTCAATCACCCCC
>NW_017306278.1:1751538-1757144 GCF_000935625.1 Nanorana parkeri
TGACCCCCCCCCCCCCCCCCCCAATTGTAGGGAACACAATTTCAGTTTAACCTTTCCTAAAGATGAGCTGAATTATTAATCCCCCTTACGTGTTCCTGGGCACCCACTTTACCTTTTAGAAAACGTTTGCCGCCTCGTGCCGCGCATATATAAAAACGTACCGGCGCGGGGCTTTGAAGTTGGACCTGAATAGATGGCGACGCAAACTTCAAAGTGCAATAAATCGATGCATTATACATGAGCTGCAAGGAGAGAAAGGCCGCCGGTCACAGCTGGACAAAAAGGGGCTTGATTAGGCACCTGTAGCACTTCAGAAACCAAATATCCCAAACAAGATGGGGGTGGGGAAGGTAGGTATTGTGGTGGTGTTGGGGCCCCATCCAGACTTGGTCCAATGCACTGTGTTAAAAAGGAAGTCGTTGTCACCCTTCCCGCATGGACAGCATCTCTACAAAGCAATTCCCCCTTCCTGACGCCCTTATACCCACATCGCCTGCCGTCTGCAAAGGTTCTCATGTCTGTTTCTTGAAGACCTATCGCTGGTCATCCGACCAGCTTTCTCAATTTAGAAATCAATGAATTCTGAGAAAGCTAGTCGGATGCGAAACATCTTCATGAAACAAACGGCAAGTCCAGTTGCTTTGATGAATTTTTATTTTTTTACAGATTCACCATGACCTGGATTAATGAGAACCATCACAGACGGCAGGCGAGTTCGGTACAAGGGTGTCAGGAAAGGGGGGGGGGGAATGGTTTGCAGAGATGGTGTTGATTTATTTGATACAGATCCAGTGTTCCCCAGTTGCTCCAACACAGCCACAGATCCTACCCAGAACTTCCCGAAAGAGGGAGCAACGTGACCTCTTCCCCTGCGAGGGCCTAAAAGCCAATCGTTTGATCCAATTACCGTCACATGACCGAGAGAGTGACATCACTGCCCCCTGGATTGCCAATACAACTGATTTCATCGTTGGTTGCAGTAGAGGAAGAATCGGGGAGGAAACGCAGACAAGGGGAGTATAAGGGGGATCCTTTGCAGACATTCGGTCACTTTGCCCTGCATGGTGGGGGACGACACTGTAGAGTGGAAAAATTGGGTGTTACCGTCGTGTTGTGAAATGCTGCCCAACTAAGCGTGCCCTATCTTGTGAAAAAGTGTTTGCCCTCATCCCAACCTCCGCTGTCAATGCACATTTTTGACAGATGGGCGTGGCCTGGGTTTGGCGCGTGTGATTTGGAGGGGCGCTGTCTCCTCTTGGTCCTCTGGCAGCCGCCCATGGAGCTCCTCCCTTCCTCTCCTTTATTGGGTGTGTGTCACATGCCTACCTTGCATGAGAGAGCAACGATTGGTCGGTCTTTCAGCCCTTCCCCTGTCTATTGGCTGGAGTTTCCCGCCCCCTTTTGTTCCTCCCCAATAGGGTTGCGAGACAGTGGCCTGCCCGATTGGCTGGCTGGGAAGATGGCAAGGACGGCAAATGGAAGAGCCAACAGTGAGCCCCAGCTCTGCCCAATGGCCGAGCCCTGCAGGAAAGGTAGCCCTGAGGTGGGGCCCCCAGCATGACGGGACACAGGAGCGGGCCAAACTCTACTCCCCGGGTGAGAGGAGGGCCACTCCGAGAGGAACATGGGGGCCCTCTGTGTGAAAGGGATGTGTGAGGATGCGGGGTACACTGTCAGGAAAAATGCACCTTTGTCTGTGTAGGCAAAAAGCATTGCAGCGGCCCCGCGGGACAAGTTACGGGGACACGTGCATGTAATGCAGAGATGCAATGATTCTATTTTTCTTAATTCTTCAGACATACAGTAAGGTAGCAGGGACCCCCGAAGACCGCTTCCCTCTCGAATTTCGATTCCGTGAGCCAAAAAAAAGGAACATGCCTCGAAAAATCCTTCCTCTCCATGACAGCAGCCAGGAGAAAGCGCTTCTTCCGATAACACAAACCAATGAGGTCATCCTGGGGCCCGGCCAAAATCCACAGACTCCATCGCTTTCTTCCACCCCAACCCCCTTTTTTTTTGCTTCTCTTGAACTTTTAATATAAACTCTTCAGCAATGAGATCCTACGAAAGGGCTCGGCATTCCTTCTCCGCGATCGGAGAATATCTGCAGATGAAGGAATTGTCGCTTCTATAGAAGAACGATCGACGCGCGAGTGCGGAAAGAAAAAACACAAAACAGAAAAACACAGCCAACCCAGCTGACCTCACAGAGGGGCAGGGACGGCTCGCAGAACAATGGGATGTGACATCTATTGATGTGTGTTCCCACACGAGAACATTATGTAAGTCACCAAGAAAGAAAAAAAAAAAGTTGAGCTTTGGCAGCGAGATTTGCGTCGAGTACACATTTGGGGGGGGGGTCACTGTTTTGATGTACATTTAAAGTCACTCTCGATGCAATATTGCATCTAGTTGTCAAGCCATATTTTTATGTTTATATTTCATGGGGGTTCCCCTTTAACTTCTGTTACTTTGTAACAAGGCAATTGTAATAAAATATACAAATAGATTTTCCTTAAAGCTGAACTCTGGGGCAAGCATATATTGTCGGTGTGTATTATTCCTTCAATCTTGGTCAGCTTTGTGTATTTCTTCCAAATCTAAGTAATCCAGTGATAGATTTGTAATAAAGACCGGTCACTGCTGATCTCTCTCCTTGTGCAGGGTGACTGGTCTAGTCTCCGCCCCCTCCTGCAATAAAGACTGGTCACTGCTGATCTCTCTCCTTGTGCAGGGTGACTGTTCTCGTCTCCCCCCCCCTCCTGTAATAAAGACTGCTCACTGCTGCTCTCTCTCCTTGTGCAGGGTGACTGGTCTAGTCTCCGCCCCTTCCTGTAATAAAAAGCCGGTCACTGCTGCTCTCTCTCTCTCCTTGTGCAGGGTGACTGGTCTAGTCTCCGCCCCCTCCTGTAATAGAGACCACTCACTGCTTCTCTCTCTCTCCTTGTGCACGGTGACTGGTCTGGTCTCTGCCCCTTCCTGTAATAAAAACCACTCACTGCTGATCTCTCACCTTGTGCAGGGTGACTGGTCTTGTCTCCTCCCCCCTCCTGTAATAAAGACCGCTCTCTGCTGCTCTCTCTCATAGTGCTGGGTGACTAGTCTTGTCTCCGCCCCCTGATTTAGTTTTCTACAAGCAGCAGTCCAGAGTCGGCAGGACTGTGGATCTGGTGGGTAACGCAGCTTCATTTGAACCTCCTGGAGAAAAGGAGCACCTACCCTTGCATTGGGACTACCCTCACACTGAAAGGGTAATTTTTGTAAAAAAAAGTTTGGCCCGGAGTTCTTTAAAAGAAGGTCAGTTGTGTGTTATTTATTACAGGTATTTACAGAGCGCCGACAATTTACGCAGCGCTTTACATTCACATCCGTCCCTGCCCTCTCGGAGCTTAGAATCGAAGGTCCTTATCTAACATACTAGGGCCAATTTAGAGAGGAACCAATTAACCTATCAGCATGCGGGAGCAAACCCATGCAAGCTCCATGTAGATAGATAGATAGATAGATAGATAGATAGATAGATAGATAGATAGATAGATAGATAGATAGATAGATAGATAGATAGATAGATAGATAGATAGATAGATAGATAGATAGATTTATTTGTCACATACACAATCGTACAAGTATGATATGCAGTGAAATGCTTACACGACTGCAAAAGAAGAAAGAAAGAATATATTTTAAATAAAACTTTTACTTAAAGTTTCCTATCCTGTCCTGGCACTATCCTGCCCCAGTCAGGACAGGATAGTGTCCTGACTGGGATTTGAACTGGGGACCCCCTGTGATATAATAGCCCCCCAAACCTATATCAAATCTGGTTCACATCTATTTGATTCTGACAAACTCCCGAAACTGTTCGTATGATGAGCGCACACACGCACACACACACACACACACACGTCTACATACCACAATTGTAGAGTTTTTCCCACTGCCGCCCAGACACATTTCCCCCAAAATGCAAAATAAACACAAATCTGCACAATTATCGGGTGCGCATACAGGCAGAAGGAAGAGGTTTCCGTAGTCTTACGAGAGATACCAGAGACCGCAAATCGTTATCACAAACCAGAGAGAACAGCATGTTACCGACCGTTCTGCGCGTCACGCCATTTGTAAAACTCCAATTTATCCAGGATCCCCCCCCGACACAAAGCGCTCCCAGACTTCCCTCGGAAAGGTATACATCACTTTTATATTGAAGGATCGCTCGGCGTCTACGCGTGGAATTATAAATGTCGTATTTCAGAACGGTAATCTCGTCACACAGAACGCAAAAAAAAACTCTTCCTTCTAGAGCTGCAGCTAACGATTATTTTCAAAATCGATTAGTTAGCCGATTATTAAGTTCGATTAATCGGTTAATCGGATAAACACAAAAAAAAAAATCAAAAATGGCTCCAGTGATGGGACTACTAGTTTGTATTGAGATTGTAGTCCATCACAGGAGCAAGCTTGGAGCGGTGGAAAAAAATAGTGTGGTGTGCAATATAGTGAAAAGGAAAGTGTAAAATTATACAGCAATGAATGCAGAATTGCACCGGCTATAGAGGACTACAAACGGCGTTCCTCCGATAGGATTATGGAACCGACACACATTTCGTAAGAATACTGAATCACATCCCGGACATATCTGGACGGATTTCAACCAAAAGCAATTGTAAGAGGAAGTGACGGGAATTTCACTGGAGAACTGATGTCATTTGGAACAGATTGAGAAAAGCCGCAAACATGTGCGAGTCACCCCGAGAAAATATTCCTAAAATATATCATTTTACTCTTTCGGCAAAGTAATACATTCTAAAAGTTGTAAACTTTCCCATCTCCTTTCCTGTTTAGGGTTAGGGTGTGGACGGAGGAATCTGCTAAAGTTTCTTTTGTTCAGCTCGCAGCCAGCTTAAGATGATGTCATCAGTCTGCTGCAGGCAGGAGGAAGCATTTCCTCAGTCTACCCTCCCCCCCAGCGATCAGCCTGCTGCAGGCAGGAGAAAGCATTTCCTCAGTCTACCCTCCCCCCCCCCAGCGATCAGCCTGCTGCAGGCATGAGCAAGCATTTTCCTCAGTTTACCCTCCCCCAGTGATCAGACTACAGACCATTGTAACAAGACACAAGGTGAGAGGCTGCAGAAGGTGCTGTTCTGCATGAGACATTTGCGAAACACCTGCCAAGAACTGCAGAGACGCCAGGACTGTGCCACCCAAGTCACCACTTCAGTCCAGGAAGTAGATAGTGACCCTGGATGAAACCCGACCAAAGATGGCGAGCTTTTAGTATTTTTTCCAGATGTGCAGTAACCTAGTGCGAAACTTTCCCTCTGTAATAAAGACCGGTCACTGACGCTCTCTCTCTCGGGCAGAGTGACTGGTCTTGTCTCCGCCCCGTCCATAATAAAGACCGGTCACTGCTGCTCTCTCTCCTTGTGCAGGGTGACTGGTCTTGTATCCGCCCCCTCCTTGTGCAGGGTGACTGGTCTTGTCTCCGCCCCCTCCATAATAAAGACCGGTCACTGCTGCTCTCTCTGCTTGTGCAGGGTGACTGGCCTCGTCTCCGCCCCCCCTCCTGTAATAAAGACTGCTCACTGCTGCTCTCTCTCGTTCAG
>NW_017306278.1:1757184-1757997 GCF_000935625.1 Nanorana parkeri
GTAGGTTGGGCCTACTGGGTCCCTCCCACAGCTCTGCTCTCTATACAGGCTATGTTCAGCACTGTGATGAGGTCACTGCTACCTTTTTAATCAGTGGGTTATAGGGAAGGGCATTCAATGCACACAAAGTGGAATATTATCCTTTGAATATTGAGGAATACATATTTAAGGATTGAGCACCTGAAGTTCAGATTTTTTTAAATATGAATGAATTCTTCTACTTTTTTTTTTTTTACACTTTAAATGCAGCTGTTTATAAACAAAAGGCCAAAATTGTCTGTAAAAAAAAAATCTACTAATTTATACCCCTAATCACGCTGCAAACAAATGATTTGCAAACATGACAGCTTCCAAGTGTAGCTAAATTGTCTCCAGATTGAAGACCCCTCATTATTTGCCGACGAGACAAAAGATTGCTTTATCCCGTATTAACACTGTCTAGCTTACAAATTCTTAATTGTGCTTGATGGGCGCAAAGCATTCAACAAAGGCATTCTATTTCTTTACATTTGACGCCCTCCTCCTAATTCTGTAACATAAAATTAGCGACTCAAAAAAAAAAAAACTGGGAGCGCACTGCAATTACGCTTCTCCCGTCTAAAAAGGGGTTCAAGAAGAAGGAGCAATACCTATGTAGCACGCTCATCAAACGGTGATTTAGTCCTCGGTTAACGCCAGGCTCATTGTTGAGTAAGACAGACAATTGGGGGGGGACTCTGATAAAAGAGGTTTAATAAGGCCGGCTCCATGACCAAACTGTCCTTGGGGAATTGATGCATCATCAACCGTACGGATCATTTCTGCCCAAGGCTG
>NW_017306278.1:1758185-1762782 GCF_000935625.1 Nanorana parkeri
GGTAATGGAGAAGGATGCAGCCAATAATTCTAGGTGCTGGGCAGATAACAGCACACGTGTCAGATGGGGATGTGAAGTCACCGTCCCTCCAGACGTCGCAGGGCACATGGTGCAACACGGTGTAACACAAGACAAGCCGGCCAGATATCACATCTGCTCAGGCATGCGGAATAAAACACCTCGCAGGCCTAAGGGGGATAAGGCCGTCGAGAAACAAGTGCTTGGGCTGACCGTGGATGGCAAAGTGATGTTCCAGCCAAGTGATCGCCTGTATTCAGGCGATCAAGTAGTGAACTGAAAATACAGCCAATGTGGAAATTTAGCGCTTGGGAGATTGCAATTTTTGCTCCAGGATCACATTTGAACAGAAGATACCCAAATTCATTCTTTTTAAATGCTAAGTTTACCTTTCTGACCATAGTAAGGGTGGAACATGAAACGTGGTCACATTGCAAGGCTTGTGGACACCCGACTGTCACACCTACAGGTGAAACTCGATTAGAATATCGTGCAAAAAGTAATTGCAGTAATTGCTGCAAAAGGGGCCCAAACCAAGTACTGAGTACATATGCATGCTTGTACTTTTCAGAGGTCCGATATTGTTCTATGTACAATCCTTGTTTTATTGATTGCATGTAATAATCTACTTTTTTGAGGTTGTGGATTTGGGGTTCTTGGGGTTTCCATGAGCTGTAAGCCATAATCATCACAATGATGACAAATCACGGCTTGAATTATCTTGCTTTGCATGTAATGAGTCTCTCTCATATATTAGTTTCACCTTTTAAGTTGCATTAGTGAAATAAATGAACTTTGCACGATATTCTAATTATTCGAGTTTCACCTGTATATGAGCTTGTTGGGCATTCCATTCCAAAGCCATGGCCATTAATATGGAGTTGACCTCCTTTTCAGCTGTAGCAGACTCCACTCTTCTGGGAAGGTTTACACTATTTTACCTTTCTGAGCATATATTCAGGGTGTAACATGAAACGTGGTCACATCGCAAGGCTTGTGGAAACCAGACCATCACACCTACAGTACATGAGCTTGTTGGACATCCCATTTCAAAACCATGGCCATTAATATGAAGTTTACCTCCTTTCCAGCACAAACAGACTCAACTCTTCTGGGAAGGTTTTTACAGAAGATTTGAGGTGTCTATTGGAATTCTGGCCTATTTTTGAGGTCAGGTACTGATGTTGGATGAGACTTGGCTCAGAAATTGGGTTCCAGTCCATCCCAAAAGGCGTTCAGTAGGGTTGAGGTCAGGGCTCTGTACAGGCCACTCAAGTTCTTCCACAGCAAACTGATTTTGATGCACAAGATGTTCAATGGTGAGGGCAACATCAACAATAAACTTTTTATGGTAAACTGCATAACAAAGACTAGAGGCCACCACCTAAAATGGAGAAAAGATTTAAGCACAAGGGGCGTCTTCCCAGTTAGAGCGGTTAGGGTCTGGAACTCGCTACCACAAGGAGTGGTATCAACCGAGAGTGTTGAATCATTCAAAATGCATTTGGACAACTTCCACAGAGACCGTAACATACAGGGGTACAGGTACACTTACAAACAAGATCACACAGGGACTCCTACACACGCAGACACATGCAGAATCACATACATACACACAATAGGTTGAACTTGATGAACCTGTGTCTTTATTCAACCTCAAATACTATGTAAGTGGTCACACCATGTCTTTATGGAGATGTCTTTGTACAGAGGGAACAGTCTTACTGGAACAGAAAAGGGTCTTCACCAAACTTACCACAAGGTTGGAAGAGCACAATTGTCTAAAATGTCTTTGTATGCTGTAGCAGTACCCTTCAATGGGAGCATCTAAACTCCCCATACTGGGTGTCCTTATACTTCTAAGCCATACTTGTGTAATCATTTACATTACGGATATTTTCAGTCCATACAGAGGTGTAATAGAAGGTGCTGGTAAAGTATCTGCGCTGTCTACATACATCACTACGATGACATGACCGCTGCCAGTACGCGGTACATGCAAAGCATCCAGACATACGAAACCACAAGAGATAACCGTACGGCCTATAAGCAGGTTTCATCTCCTTTGTTTTATGAAGCATTTAGTTCTCGACTGCTTTGAACAGCAGCCTATACACTAAACCGCTAGCACTTCCATAAGCAGTTCTTTGAGAGGAAGTCATTGAATCCTGGATTTCCTGCTTGAGGGCTCAGCCAAGAACTTCAAGACTTGCAGCGGTTTCAGGAACTGACTCACAGTGATTCATGGGTAACCCAAGGCTTGCCGTCTCTGAGCAGGGAAAAAAAAAACAACAATGCTTCTGTAGGCAAAGAGCTCCTACTGACAACACACCGAGCGTATCGAAAAGTGTATTAAAGATTCTAATTTTGTTCAGCAGACTGTCACTTTGTTCATTAAGGGACTAGTGGCAGTGTGTCTTGCCAGCCAACCCCTGTCCCACTTACCATCAACGCATCCACCCCCCTTAGATGCTCTGTCCACCATAAAATACCCGGTTGATCTCCTTGCATGATGCAGTGGCTCTAGCCCCAATTGTCAACTGCCAGCAGTTTAAAGGTAGAATGAGACCCTAGGCAAGTTAGCAGCTTTAGCTCCCCCATCCCCCTAATTGATAAGGATTGAACAGGCACAGAAAAGCCACGTCATTCTCCTCCTCAGTACTGGCATGACCCCATCAAACCCCAGCTGCCTACAAATCCATCCTTCCCGGTGAAGTGACAGGCAGGTGCACAGCTTTTTCCGATTGCCCTATCCACCTGGTTTGCTACAGGAGAATGAATGTAGTAGCTGGGCCCCATGGGCATCCGTCAGGCCCCTGGCTCTTGCCTAAGTTGCCTTAAGGAAGATCCAGTAATGATTGCCAGGCCCAACATGGGGTGACAACCATCAACACTTTGTAAGCTCCGATACAGAATCTACACCAGCTGTTTTGAAGAGGTTGTAAACAGAGGAAGGAGTAGCAAAGGTGAGGTATAAGCGGGTCGGAGGGGTACTTAGAGACCATACGTTATGCTGACTGCATGACAAGTAATTCTTCGGTTGTGAATGGCAGCTTCTGGATGGAGTCAGCTTCGGGAGTGCATTAGCAAAAGCTGCCCCTTCCCAGATTGGTCGTCTAAGGTGGCGGGTGGCCTTGTTGTCCAAGAAGAAGGGATGGGGCAGGGCTAAGTTCAACTTTTACAGAAAGGCTGAGATCCGCATATACAGTATTTCTGGATCCACTGGTTCTTTGACATGCTGCTTTCATCATGGGTAACTCTGCTCATGCATCTTATTATTAGCTGAATGACACGTAGTTGTGGTACAAAAATAACCCATTAAACAAATAAAAACAAATGATAGCTTTTGCCTTTTGTCATCCTTTGCTGCATCTCAGCATTGCTGATCTCCTGAGGTCTCTTTGTAACCACTTCCTATCTACAAGCATTCCAGCAATGGCTGCATGGCATTTATCAAAGCAGGTTTCCGGATGGTGACAACAGCGGACCATTCTTACATAATATAATGTAATGCGTCAAAAACGATACCTGAAGCCTCCATTAAAAAGTCCAGGTGACAGGATGACTATGCAGGAGCACAACCTGGAGACAGAGACTGTCACCCCATAACAGGAAGTGCCCGAACAAGGATACTTTTGGCAGGATCACATATTGAAAATTGCCAATTAAAAAAAAAAAAAGAAACTAAATGACTTCTGAATTTAAGGTAACATTGTAAAACTTGAGATTTCGGTGACTGGCTTTACGTACACATTAAGGGCCCATTCACACAGCGGCTGCTATACGGTGCCCTACACAATGCAGCAAACCCGGAACATCACACTTTTTTTTTAATAGAACTTTATTGAAATGTTACAAGTGACATTCAGTTCTATGGGCACAGTAGGATGCAAGGTGGTTGTTCCAAGTAACATCCCGCTGTGGTGAAAAAAATGAAGGCATGCCATACTCTTGTCAGCACGCACCAACGCAACATGGTGGTGTGAAAGGTGTCCATCAGTGACCAAGCAAATTGCCTCGCCTGGCGCTGGGGCTGCGCTGGAAATGGCCAGTGCAGCCCCAACGCATGTGGTGAGCATGGACCCTAAAGCAGCAATGTATTTCTGTTGAAAGTACAGCTGAAAAGCCTTCGCATCACGTGGCAAAGTTCCGGTCACACCTTTGGCACTCTGCGATTACTAAGGTAAATTTTAATTATTTGAACACGCATTAACGCAGCAGCGCTAGTAGCACAGGGGCCATTAGAAAAAGGCACGCGGCGATATTATTAGGGAGCATTAAATTCATCCTTTCCCGTCGTAACAAGAGTTGAAATTGGTACAATAGCTTGGCAGGTGGGACTGCGCTCCCGTGCCGTAATGACAGCCTTTCGCAGACGAGAACCGCCGACAATATTTTAATCAAACAGCCGAGTGTGGCGTTGGGGCTGTTGATCTCCATTATTTAGAAATTAATGTATAATTTGAAGCCAGCTGTGACAAATAAGGGAATGTGTACATTAAACAAATTCCGAACCTGCTAAAAAAAAAAAAAAAAACACTGACAGATTGAACGCGGGCCCACAAGCGCATAGCAATGT
>NW_017306278.1:1762847-1766916 GCF_000935625.1 Nanorana parkeri
GTACAATTAAACAAATGCCAACCCGTCTAAAAAAAAAAAAAAAAACACTGACAGATTGTACGCGTGCCCGACAAGCGATAGCAATGTTCTCAGCTTCGGGATATTTGTGTTTGCCGTTTCTGCTAATTATCTGCATTAACGCAACTTCAGTATGCGGCGATATTAAAGGGGGAACAACAACAACCACCGGCTGACAGCGAGATGCCAACCTGCCTTCTGTGACAATCTGCCAGAACACAAATCACTACCAAGACTTCAAAAGAACGCAAAAGATTTTTAGCTTCCATTGCTGTTAAAGTAGGTGCATCAAATGCACATCAGATCTAAAAAGGGAAGTTTCTTACTTTAAGGCCTGGTTCACACTTGTACGTTTTGTAGCGCGTTCAACGCTCTACGAACGCTCTACAAAACGCTCAAACATGAAAATCCCATTGTTTTCTATGGGTCTGGTTCACACCTTGCCGTATTTCAGCCCGTCTGAACGCGCTACAAAACGGCCTACGCCTGAAAAGGTACATGAGCTTCTTTACGGCGTTTTTGTTGTGCGTTTCCATTGGGATACAGCCAAGCAGCCCTCGGATTTTTTACCGTGAATCGCGGGAAAACGTGCGTCACGGAACGCGTGACAAACGCGCATATTCGATACGCCTAGTTGTAAACAGAGCCTTAAGCAGGGGTGCCCACAATTTTTGTGTTAAGGCCTGGTTCACACCTAGGCGTATTGCATATGCGCGTCTGTCGCGCAACCGTCGCGCGGTTTTTTAACCGCCAATCGCGGTAAAAAAAGTCGCGCGACAAACTCGCGTTTCCGAAGGCTACTTGGCTGTATCTCAATGGAAACGCGCAACAAAACGGCCCAAAGTAGTACCTGTACCTTTTCAGGCGTGGGCCGTTTTGTAGCGCGTTTGGGACGGGCGGAAATACACCAAGGTGGGAACGAGACCATTGAATACAATGGGATTTCTATTTTTGAGCGTTTTGTAGAGCGTTCGTCGAGCGTAGAACGCACTACAAAACGTTCAGGTGTGAACGAGCGCTAAGATCTACTTTTCAAATGACGAGCTACATAAGATCTACCAACAAAAAAAAAAAAAACCTCACTCGCTCTCTCCTGGCTGTCTCTCCTTGTTCATCCTCCTGGCTGTCTCTCCTCTCTCTCTCTCTCCTGGCTGTCTCTCTTCGTTCTCTTGGCTGTCTCTTCTTTCTCTCTCCACTCCAGGGAGCTCGGCTCAGCAGACTCGGGCTAATAGGTAATCATGTGTGCACAGCTAAATAAATATACCAAAATGGAATAAAGGGGCCGCCATTCACACCCTTCCTGATCTACCAGCATCAGCTTTGAGAGCTACTGGTAGATCACCATCTACCTAATGGGCACCCCTGCTTTAAAGAAAGAGCACCTGTACCGCTGTAACCGGAATGCTTTCCAAGGAAGAGGGCAGGAAACGCAAATACTAGGGTTGATTTTTCTCTTTTATGGGGATACAACCTTGCTCTAGGGAAGAGCTTATTGGCTCACACGCTGGGCTAAATGAATCCTGAATAATGTAACGACCTCACTGGAGAGGTCAGCAAGGGATATGTATTAATACCTTTGCACTATTTCTGGCCGCCATGCCATCACACAATTTCATTTTACGAGTACCATGGTTATTGTTCTGAGCTGCAAATGTAGCACACTGCCTTCCATATAAATCAGCAAACTTGGATTAGGAGTGGATCTGAACCAGTTTTGATGGTCGATATGGTAGTCCTGTGGTGCAAAGGGGTGTAGAAATCAATAAGGAATTCAGGAGCCAGTCAGTCTGTCCAATGTAGAAACCAGCAGCTCCATTGACAACGAAGGAAAATCTCAAAACTTGGCACCAGCTGTAGATTTTAAAGGAGCATTGGTTACCCGGCTCCTGGGATTGTAAAGATGGGTATAAGGCTTCTTCTTGGGCTATTGGCTGCCCGCCGACCACGGGGAAACCTGAAATGAAATCTAAAAGTGCATTTGGAGCACCAAATGAATGAAATAGGATATTGATCTATCGCCTAAATTTCTCTGCACTTGTTAGTGTTAAAGAACGGGAATTCCAAAAATGTTGGCGGTGGAGTCTAAATAATGAACGATTATACTACATCTGATCATCTTTCTGATCCATTCCGTTGGCACTCATATCTATTGCACTTCAAGTTTCCACACAATCAGTCTGTGCTGCTGGAAGACACTGCTCCTTAGCAATGTATTCCGTGGAGCAATGGGAAGGGTGATACCTGTTCCTCCTTGTTTGACTCATTGCAGCCTTGGGACCCATTCGTCACCTTTGCCCAAATGATGACACTGCTGCATGCACGATACTTCTGATCATTTGCTCTTCTACACAGAAGAAATCGGGATTTGCTCAAAAGGGGACATTTCCCAAATGGACATTCTTATTGTGTGATAATCTCTTCCAACTTCGCTCATTATCACTCTTAAAAGGGTAAGGGAACTTTCCCTCAAAGTTTACTTAGCCTTCTGTCCCTGCCCCCATCCCCCTAAGCAGGTGTAGCCCCACCATCCCTCCCTCCCAAATCGCTCTATAGACACCTAGATCCCGCTCCGAGGCCCAAGGCATCCTTTACATTCCACCACTGGCTTCCTGATCCGATGTCTGCACACGCACAGTTCAGCCTCATAGACTTCTATAGGGCTGGTGGATGGATAGGAGCCATTCTGTCTCCCAGCCCAATAGAAGCCTATAAGACCAAACTGCACAAGCATGTACTGTATATGGCAGGGATGTCAAACTCAATTTAATCGAGGGCCGCATCAACATTATGGTCGCCCCCAAAAGATATCTGTAAGACTATATAAATGTATCTAATCTTTATCATAATTGCCTCTGCATTCGATTATCACTGGTTTTAATACCCAAGTCTAGGAAATAGCCTGGTGGGCCGGATTCGGCCCCTGGGCCTTGAGTTTGACACATGTGGTATATAGGATCAAGAAGGGGGTGAAGGAATCCAAAACATGCCACCGGCCTCGGAGCGAGATTTAGGCAAGTTTATCAATTTGGGGAGCGAGTGGGCTGCAGCCACTTAGAGCAACAGAGGCAAAGGGGTAAGGAAACTTTCCCACAAAGTGATTCTGTCCAAAACCTAAAGGAAAAAAAAAAAAGGTATTGATGATTTAGACCTCGTTCACACCTGAACGTTTTGTAGCGCGTTCTACGCTCGACGAACGCTCAAAAATATCAATCCCATTGTATTCAATGGTCTCGTTCCCACCTTGGCGTATTTCCGCCCGCCCCTAACGCGCTACAAAACGGCCCACGCCTGAAAAGGTACAGGTACTACTTTGGGCCATTTTGTTGTGCGTTTCCATTGGGATACAGTCAAGTAGCCTTCGGAAACGCGCGACTTTTTTACCGCAAATCGCGGTGACAGACGCGCATATGCAATACGCCTAGGTGTGAACGAGACCTTAAATTTAAGTGACTCTAATGTCTTCCTTATATTGTTAAGCGCTGTGCAAACTATTGGCGCTATATAAATCCTGTATAATAATAAATAATAATAATAAGTGGATTGCTTTCATCTGAACGTCTACAAAATAACAGAAAAAGACTCTTTAAAAAATAAAAAAGGAGGCAAAAAAACTATAAGAAACAGATAGAAGATAATGTTAAAAAAACAATGGGGTGAATTTATCAACACTGGAGCAGACAGATTTTGGAGCAGTTGCCTATGGCAACCAGTTTCTCTCTTCAGTTTGTTCAGTTAATACTTGAAAATGAGGGAGAGAAGCCGATTGGTTGCTGTGCACAGCTGATCCAGTTTTCGTCTGCTCCAAATTTTGATAAATTCCTCTCATTGTATATCTTTGTAACAATTTCCAGGAACTGTTGCTGCCCGAATATACAAAAGACAACACGTTTGGCCGAGGCTGAACCCTACCACGAACCCAAAACAAAGCTTGCCATTTCCACGAGTGCACTGTACATAAAGTACAGATAAATCAATAAAACCTGAACCACAGCTGACTGCAACTTCTCTCGTTGTCCAGAGTCCAAGCGCACCATTTTTTTTTTTTCTGAAC
>NW_017306278.1:1767713-1771596 GCF_000935625.1 Nanorana parkeri
GGGAACGAGACCATTGAATACAATGGGATTTCTATTTTTGAGCGTTTTGTAGAGCGTTCGTCGAGCGTAGAACGCACTACAAAACGTTCAGGTGTGAACGAGCGCTAAGATCTACTTTTCAAATGACGAGCTACATAAGATCTACCAACAAAAAAAAAAAAAACCTCACTCGCTCTCTCCTGGCTGTCTCTCCTTGTTCATCCTCCTGGCTGTCTCTCCTCTCTCTCTCTCTCCTGGCTGTCTCTCTTCGTTCTCTTGGCTGTCTCTTCTTTCTCTCTCCACTCCAGGGAGCTCGGCTCAGCAGACTCGGGCTAATAGGTAATCATGTGTGCACAGCTAAATAAATATACCAAAATGGAATAAAGGGGCCGCCATTCACACCCTTCCTGATCTACCAGCATCAGCTTTGAGAGCTACTGGTAGATCACCATCTACCTAATGGGCACCCCTGCTTTAAAGAAAGAGCACCTGTACCGCTGTAACCGGAATGCTTTCCAAGGAAGAGGGCAGGAAACGCAAATACTAGGGTTGATTTTTCTCTTTTATGGGGATACAACCTTGCTCTAGGGAAGAGCTTATTGGCTCACACGCTGGGCTAAATGAATCCTGAATAATGTAACGACCTCACTGGAGAGGTCAGCAAGGGATATGTATTAATACCTTTGCACTATTTCTGGCCGCCATGCCATCACACAATTTCATTTTACGAGTACCATGGTTATTGTTCTGAGCTGCAAATGTAGCACACTGCCTTCCATATAAATCAGCAAACTTGGATTAGGAGTGGATCTGAACCAGTTTTGATGGTCGATATGGTAGTCCTGTGGTGCAAAGGGGTGTAGAAATCAATAAGGAATTCAGGAGCCAGTCAGTCTGTCCAATGTAGAAACCAGCAGCTCCATTGACAACGAAGGAAAATCTCAAAACTTGGCACCAGCTGTAGATTTTAAAGGAGCATTGGTTACCCGGCTCCTGGGATTGTAAAGATGGGTATAAGGCTTCTTCTTGGGCTATTGGCTGCCCGCCGACCACGGGGAAACCTGAAATGAAATCTAAAAGTGCATTTGGAGCACCAAATGAATGAAATAGGATATTGATCTATCGCCTAAATTTCTCTGCACTTGTTAGTGTTAAAGAACGGGAATTCCAAAAATGTTGGCGGTGGAGTCTAAATAATGAACGATTATACTACATCTGATCATCTTTCTGATCCATTCCGTTGGCACTCATATCTATTGCACTTCAAGTTTCCACACAATCAGTCTGTGCTGCTGGAAGACACTGCTCCTTAGCAATGTATTCCGTGGAGCAATGGGAAGGGTGATACCTGTTCCTCCTTGTTTGACTCATTGCAGCCTTGGGACCCATTCGTCACCTTTGCCCAAATGATGACACTGCTGCATGCACGATACTTCTGATCATTTGCTCTTCTACACAGAAGAAATCGGGATTTGCTCAAAAGGGGACATTTCCCAAATGGACATTCTTATTGTGTGATAATCTCTTCCAACTTCGCTCATTATCACTCTTAAAAGGGTAAGGGAACTTTCCCTCAAAGTTTACTTAGCCTTCTGTCCCTGCCCCCATCCCCCTAAGCAGGTGTAGCCCCACCATCCCTCCCTCCCAAATCGCTCTATAGACACCTAGATCCCGCTCCGAGGCCCAAGGCATCCTTTACATTCCACCACTGGCTTCCTGATCCGATGTCTGCACACGCACAGTTCAGCCTCATAGACTTCTATAGGGCTGGTGGATGGATAGGAGCCATTCTGTCTCCCAGCCCAATAGAAGCCTATAAGACCAAACTGCACAAGCATGTACTGTATATGGCAGGGATGTCAAACTCAATTTAATCGAGGGCCGCATCAACATTATGGTCGCCCCCAAAAGATATCTGTAAGACTATATAAATGTATCTAATCTTTATCATAATTGCCTCTGCATTCGATTATCACTGGTTTTAATACCCAAGTCTAGGAAATAGCCTGGTGGGCCGGATTCGGCCCCTGGGCCTTGAGTTTGACACATGTGGTATATAGGATCAAGAAGGGGGTGAAGGAATCCAAAACATGCCACCGGCCTCGGAGCGAGATTTAGGCAAGTTTATCAATTTGGGGAGCGAGTGGGCTGCAGCCACTTAGAGCAACAGAGGCAAAGGGGTAAGGAAACTTTCCCACAAAGTGATTCTGTCCAAAACCTAAAGGAAAAAAAAAAAAGGTATTGATGATTTAGACCTCGTTCACACCTGAACGTTTTGTAGCGCGTTCTACGCTCGACGAACGCTCAAAAATATCAATCCCATTGTATTCAATGGTCTCGTTCCCACCTTGGCGTATTTCCGCCCGCCCCTAACGCGCTACAAAACGGCCCACGCCTGAAAAGGTACAGGTACTACTTTGGGCCATTTTGTTGTGCGTTTCCATTGGGATACAGTCAAGTAGCCTTCGGAAACGCGCGACTTTTTTACCGCAAATCGCGGTGACAGACGCGCATATGCAATACGCCTAGGTGTGAACGAGACCTTAAATTTAAGTGACTCTAATGTCTTCCTTATATTGTTAAGCGCTGTGCAAACTATTGGCGCTATATAAATCCTGTATAATAATAAATAATAATAATAAGTGGATTGCTTTCATCTGAACGTCTACAAAATAACAGAAAAAGACTCTTTAAAAAATAAAAAAGGAGGCAAAAAAACTATAAGAACAAGATAGAAGATAATGTTAAAAAAACAATGGGGGGAATTTATCAACACTGGAGCAGACAGATTTTGGAGCAGTTGCCTATGGCAACCAGTTTCTCTCTTCAGTTTGTTCAGTTAATACTTGAAAATGAGGGAGAGAAGCCGATTGGTTGCTGTGCACAGCTGATCCAGTTTTCGTCTGCTCCAAATTTTGATAAATTCCTCTCATTGTATATCTTTGTAACAATTTCCAGGAACTGTTGCTGCCCGAATATACAAAAGACAACACGTTTGGCCGAGGCTGAACCCTACCACGAACCCAAAACAAAGCTTGCCATTTCCACGAGTGCACTGTACATAAAGTACAGATAAATCAATAAAACCTGAACCACAGCTGACTGCAACTTCTCTCGTTGTCCAGAGTCCAAGCGCACCATTTTTTTTTTTTCTGAACGCAACGAGACGAGAAAAAAAAAAAAAAAGAGTTAATAGAGGAGAGGAAAAGGTCAAAGTGCACTTGGCTGTCAGCCCTTTGCATGGTTTCTCTCCCGTGGCAGCAAGTCGCTCATGACGTCAGTGGCTCAAATCCAGCCTTTTCCTCTGCCTCTATTTACCGCTGAAGCTTCCACTATGCTACAGGACTGTAATCAAAATTCCCTTTGTATGAAGAATTTATCTTTTTATTTATTTATTCCTTCCTAACCCGGCCGCAGCCAGCTGCCCGGCGTGGAGGACGATAAGCGGTGCGGCCAGTCTGAAAAATCAATAGCATCAAGTGCTGAACTATCAATTACTCCGCGGACCCGTTTGAAAAGGAATTTATCTTTAGGATATGGAATTAAGGAAATGGCGGGCGGGAATAAAAGTCGGCGGCCGTCTGAAGGGGGCCTCGCAAAGGCTGAGGGTAATCGGCGGTTAGTTTTCGGCCGTCGATATTCTTTATCACGAGGCATTCAAAGACTAAAGTGCGTGTGTGACACCTGCCAAGAGAAAGCCACTTACAGACTCTTAGCATTTCCATTATGTGCCGAGACACAAGCCAGGGCCCGACGTACATGGCAGTCAGCGTAATTACGCCCTTTGGTAGTAAAAAAGGAAAACTCCACTTTTCAGAAGGATATTTTCAAAAACAGATTTGCAAAAAAAAAAAAAAAAAAAAAAATGTAAAAAAAATAATAAAATCTCCCTTTTTTGAAATCC
>NW_017306278.1:1771637-1774922 GCF_000935625.1 Nanorana parkeri
GGAAAGGGTCTTATCAAAAACAATTTTGCAAAAAAAAAAAAAAAAAAAAACTGTAAAAAAAATAATAATATCTCCCTTGTTTGAAATCGCGTCAGCCTGAGGGCTCTCTGTAAGGCCCGGTTCACACCTGGGCGTGTTGTAGCGCGTTCGATTGCTCTGCAAAACGCTCAAACACCGAAATCCCATTATTTCCTATGGGTATGGGTCACACCTGGGCGTATTACAGGCCGTATGAACGCGCTACAAAACGCCCTACGCCCAAAGAAGTACAGGAGCTTCTTTGGGGCGTTTTTGTCGCGCGTTTCCATTGGGATACCGCCAATTAGCACTCGGAAACGCGCGTTTGTCGCGCTTTTTTTAACCGCGTATCGGAGTAAAAACGCGCATCACGAAACGCGCATATTCGATATGCCTAGGTGTGAACCCAGCCTAAATCTCTCTCCCCGCTCGATTCCGCAGGGTCAAAGCTTTTCCCACAAGTAGGGATCACAAAGCTTAAAGCAAAAAGGTGGGCAACTCCTCCAGCTGTGCTGTAACTACAAATCCCAACATGCTTCTGCCTCTGGCAGTCACGCCTGTAACTGTCAAGTCTTGCATTGCCTCATGGGATTTGTAGCTCCGCAACAGCTGGGGGGCCGGAGTTGCCCACCCGTGGCCTTAAGTGTATAAAGTGAACCTCAACGATGAACTTCTTTTAGGATCCGTTTAATAAACCATTTCAACTGTTTGAAATCCACAAACGGCCGCACTCCTCAAGTATGAGCAAGCAAGTCCGGTCTTTACTGTAATCCAAATGAGTGTATTCATCACAACTGAGCTCCCCAGACCAAGCGGAACCCTCTAACACCTTGGAAAGTTCTGCTTGGTCTGGAGAGCTTGTTTGTGATGTATACACTGTACTGTATTAAAAAGGTGACCACACACCTTGCGATAATCGTACGATAATAGCGGGAAATCCCGCGATCGTACGATTATCGCAAGGTGTGTGGAAGGCAGGCGACCGTTTTTACTGTACGGCCGCATGACTTTTATCTTAGGAACATGTTGGAAAACCCGCCGAGAATCGTACGATTGTCGGCGGGTGTGTGTGGCATGTTCTCGTAAGTTTTTTTAATTAACTTACAACCCTCGCAAGACAAAAGTCCTGCGAGGGTTGTAAGGTCTGTGGCCAGCGATACAATAAAGGCTGGACTTGCATCCTCATACTCGTGGAGTACGGCCATTTGAGGATTTCATAGGTTTATGGTGAGCACACACTATGTAGTCTCCACCTCAATACAGCGGGAAACCGGCCGGAGAAGTGGAGCGGCGAGATCTTTGGACGGCATTTAAAGTGTTTTGTTATATATCTGTTCAAGAAATACCGGTTGATCCTCCTGTCAGAAATCTTGTGAGCTGTGCAAAAAAAATGACCTGTAATCCTGACATTTAGTGAGCAGATAACTTCCTGTGTCCTATGCCTACATTGTCTGTGATTTTTATTATAGAGAGAGAGAGAGAGAGAGAGAGAGAGAGAGAGAGAGAGAGAGAGAGAGAGATATAATGATACAAGCGATCGAGCGTCTCTCGAGACGCTCGATCGCTTGACTGTAAGCTCCCGGCCGGCCGTGTAATTACAATGGCCGGCTGGGAAGCTGCTCGTCGGGCTCCACCGTCTGCTGACGAGCAGACGAGTGGATTTTCGAGCCCTGGATATATATATAACAGTGCTTGAACCGTCAGAATCGAGCTTGGAGCGGTGACTACTTTACAACACACACAGGGACCATGGGGAACACAAGTAGCCCCCCTCCAAAGAGGAAGGACAGTGTCAGCCCCAATTCAGAGATTATTGGAGGATCTACAGCCGAGTGATACACAAATAAGATACATTGTTGTTCAGAGTTAAGGGACTTGAATGGATTTTTAAGGTTTAACTCCTGAGTCTGGTGTCACTTTAAAGCCCAATTACATCTTTGTGTGTGAAAGTATAAAAATGAATACAAAATGAATGGCCTACCTATTCCATGATACAGCACTGCTCCCCCTAGTCCCACATTGACCTGGATCACCACCCCACTGGTCTATCAGATAGTCAGCCCAAAGGCCAACTGAAGGAGAGCACACTTCTAATTTGCAAACAGCGTCTTTGCGTTATGGCACCAAGGAACCGTCACAGCTCGGAACAAGGAAGCTGTACCTCTCCCCAGAAGCACTTTAAAAGCTTTGCTGAAACTGGTTACAGAAAAATTATATGAAAATGTCAAATTGATACATTCCCTGAGAACAACAAGTAATCTGATGCATCACTAAGGGCCAGTTCTCTACGTTTGCTCCCATTTTTATTATCCCCAGGTTCCTATAAGTAGCTCCTATTCTGCTCCGGGAGAATGGGTTTGTGTTGTCCTCGCAAGCCCTATGAGACGTGACAAATACAGATCTGTTCAGCGTCCCAGGTTAATATCTCAAAGCTGATATTGTGCATCGCATCCAGTACCAGTATCACCGCAGCACTTTACACGGCTCAGGACGCATCGGGTTGCAGTGCGAGGCGACGGTGTAAAACACGCGGGCCTTGTTCCTGGTGTGAGATAACGGCACGGTTTATCTTAGATTAGTAAAATGAAGTGCTGGCAGCGCTCTCGGCAGGTGAGGTATAATAAACAGACTTACTCATTTATTAGCACACCTGTAGCGTGTGCCTTCCGTAAAATACATCAATCATAAACATTGCGCGCTTGTGGCTGTCCAGGACGTCATTGAATGTGGCCGAATCAATAAAGTGCTTAAAGGAGAACTATGGGGTAAGTGTTTTTCCCCATAGTTCTCCTTAGGGTAACGGGAGGACACAAACTAGCGTCCTCCCGTCACCCTTAGCTCAGTATATAGGGAGCTACAGCTCGCGGTATACTGAGACGCCGCAGCCGGAGCGGATCCCGACAATTATGTCTGGATCCGCCCAGCTGCGTGACTGACAGCTGGCTCTGCCTATCTAGAGGTCGAGCCAGCTGTACCCGCCCCCTTCTCCGTCGGATCTGCCAGTCAGCGCTGGCAGATCGGAGCGGGGAGGGAGGAATCCAGCCCCTCCCCTGTCACGGCAGAGAGCTGCGACAGGATCGAGAGGTGAGCGAACGCCGGTATGTGTTCGCTCACCTCCCGATCTACTGAGCCGACCTGTGACAGTCTCATTGTCACAGGTCGGCTAGAACTATGAGGTGAGTGAAAAATCACTCACCTCATAGTTCTCCTTTAAAAAGGACAAGGGCACCTTTGGCCAAAAATTGTACTGGCCTCCCCCCCCCCAAC
>NW_017306278.1:1774959-1777703 GCF_000935625.1 Nanorana parkeri
CCTGGCCCCCCCCCCCCCAACCCTACACACACACACACACACACACACGACCCCCCCTAACCTGACCTTACGTGGAAAACCGCCCATTTAGCTGCCATCTTTATGGCCATGTGGCCGTTAGGACGTCATCACCCACGTGCATGATGTCATTGCGCACGCCGGCAGAAACGGAGATGGACGCCAGCGAAGAGAGGAGGGGGATGTTCACCCAGCGGGATAAGGTATGCCGCTGGGTTCTATCCTCTCTCCTGCAACTGTCGGGCTCTGGTTCCATGACCAAGTGCCTAACTTTTCAGAGGAGGTGACATCAAAATGACTGCCAGTGATTTGGCATCACCCGGTGCAGGCCGCACCCCTCTTGTGACGCCACTGTGTTTGGGAATACCTCTCCTGCAGGTAAGTAAAGAGGGTTCCCAGACAGCCAACATAAGAGACCGCAGTGGACCGGTGCATTGCAGCTCTGCTCCCTGCATGCAATTCAGTTGCCTTTTTTTTTTTAGCTCTGACTGGAGTGTACCATTAGCAGCTGGAGCAGCGGCGTCCGCCTTTTTCTAGCTTGCTCATTGGAGTGTGGATCTGCCGCTCGCTGCCCGCAGCTGAATACGGCTTTGAACTTCCATTACACATTCACGCTGCCCAGAAGACCCATTCACAGCCTCTCCAGGATGACAGATGTGTTTGTGACCCGACTGCTCCTGTAAGCTATCTTTCACAAAAGTAGCCACACGGAGAGGAAGCCTGCAGCACAATGTACACATTCTCCTTTCAAAGAATAAAAAAAAACAGATACATGAAACTAACAATTTGCACACAAACACAAGAGAAACTCAGTGCCAGAGAAAAACTGCCCACATTAAAAAGCACGGTATGTTTGTATAGCCGGAGCATGGTGCCTGGAGCACAACCAGCTCAGATCACGTCCCCTATTATCACAGCTAATCTTCACACTTGTAAAAATACGTTCTAAAAAAAAAAAAAAGCTTTAAAGCTGAACTCCAGCCTTCCATCTGACCTCCGTCCTTCCCTCCAATCTTATATCTGACCTCCGGCCTTCCCTCCAATCTTATATCTGACCTCCGTCCTTCCCTCCAATCTTATATCTGACCTCCGGCCTTCCCTCCAATCTTATATCTGACCTCCGGCTTTCCCTCCAATCTTATATCTGACCTCCGGCTTTCCCTCCAATCTTATATCTGACCTCCGGCCTTCTCTCCAATCTTATATCTGACCTCCGGCCTTCCCTCCAATCTTATATCTGACCTCCGGCTTTCCCTCCAGTCTTATATCTGACCTCCGGCCTTCCCTCGAATCTTATATCTGGCCTCCGGCCTTGCCTCCAATCTTTTATCTGACCTCCGTCCTTCCCTCCAATCTTCTATCTGACCCCCGGCCTTCCCTCCAATCTTCTATCTGACCCCCGGCCTTCCCTCCAATCTTCTATCTGACCTCCGGCCTTCCCTCCAATCTTCTATCTGACCTCCGGCCTCCCCTTCAGTCTTGCACAGTTGTACCGGCTCCTCTCCTGGACTGAAATTGCTTCCTCTGATATCACTGCACACTGGGAGCTTCTCACAATGTGCATTAGAAGGTGCAGCAAGTCAGATAGAGCTCCGCCTCATTTCCTGGCTGGAGGACGTTCATCATCTAGCGCAGGGCTTGACAAATTTGCTTGGACTCTAGGAACCAGCTAAAAAAAACATTGAGCCATTTTATTTTTTTAAACTAACAAAGTTTTATTTTCCATCACAGTTCTAATTGACGCACGCGGCGATACCGGACATGTGCAGTGCAAACATCGTTTTTGTGCGTAGGTGCACCTGACTTGTGTTTCCTAAGTATGCGCACGTTCACGGGGGAGGGTGCAATAGCAAGCCTGCTACTGGCTATTTCAAATTGCAATAGCAGGCTGGCTATTGCTCCCGCCCACTGGCTGCTGTCAATCAACAGGAGGAGCGGACCTGAAGGAGAAAAGGTCTCCTTAAGATCTGCTCCTCGGGGGTCGGCACAGACATGGCATGGAATACATGCAGGGAGTTCTAACTGACAGTCACCTGTCTCTGCAGGGAGAAGACCATGACTTGAGAGATCAGCTGCTCGTGATCTATATAGCCGGCATGCGACACCTGCAGTAATCACACCCCGGCAGTAAGTATGGGGAAGAGTACATTTTACTCTCCCAATGCTTCTCCTTTAAAGTGAACTCATTACTCATGCAGTGCAGGAATAACAGGTTCACTTTAATGGAGGCCCCAGCAGCTGTAATCTTCTTCTTTTAGATGCCAAGAATTCTTTACCTGTGACAGCAGCTGGGTACCTGAGCAGCCAATCAAAAAGAACCAGCATTGTCATATGGGAGGAGGGCCGTGTATGTCACATGCTCCCACATACACAGAAGTATCGGGTATTTCCTGTTACTCAACTTTGCCAATTAAAATGAAATGAATAGATGAAAAATCGCATTGTATTGAATGGGTAAGATACGCCCGGCTTCCCCTCTGCACATTTATCTCTGCTTGCCCAAAGCAGGGTTAAATATAGAAAACAACTACCCGCCCAGCGCCCAGAACTGCATGTCCCAGGCAGCGAGAGATAGGAATTTCACACCCCCGCTGCCCCTCTACTCCCTGCTGCCCCGAGGCCGGGCCTTGGTTAGCCTTGTGGGAAATCCGCCCCTGGGTGTGGCCTGCCACAGGGCTGTGTCTATGGACGCACACAGCCACTGCGGGCATGAGCGCGCACGGGTG
>NW_017306278.1:1777743-1780918 GCF_000935625.1 Nanorana parkeri
ATGAACTCCCCCATTATTTTGAGTAAAATGCCTCTTTCTTGGCACTTGCAGCCCAGGCAAAATCTCCCAGCTGCACTGCGGGTGGCCGACGTCATGAACAGACCACGTTTATAAATGCAGAAAAACAAACTTAATCTTTATAGAGGTCTATAACTTCTCCGCTTCTGTTTTGTAGGACCCTCGCGGCATAACAAACTGCTGTACAATCCACTTTATATATACTTATAGCAGATAAACCTCCACTTACTAGCAGAATACTTGACAGAAATTACGGTGCTCAAATTCCATCCTTTACTTAAAAAGCCTCCAAAACGTCCAGAAAAAAAAAAAAAAAGGCGGCACACAGACATAATGCCGATCGGTTTGAAGCTAAAGTGCACTTTCTCACAAGGCCACCAGCCTGAGAATCTGGGGGGCCGTGTTAGAAGACTTCTCCAGCCAAGACATGCCGAGCTTGCAATCAACAACATGCAGCGCCCCAGGCCTGGTCTCTATTTACCGGACCGGAGGCATTGAACAGGTAATGTTGTAGCACATTCGACTTCGTTGACAAAGCTCGGCGAGATACGTCGAGTACGTTGTAAAAGAAGAACTCCGGGAATGTAAAAAAAAAACGTATCCTTGCAGTGGGGCTACGTGCTCCCCGTGTCTAGGTGGGGCTCAAATGAACAAGATGTACTCAGTCCCTCTGACCCTCAGTCCGGTGGCAGACTGGGTGATATACTCTGACCCTCAGTCCGGTGGCAGTTAGTTCTCACCCTCCACCATGCGATGACGTCCACCACGTGATGACATCATTGGTCCTTAGACCACCAGAGCCCAGGTCCCGGTGGGCTGCTACACCGGTCCCCGCAGCTTTTTCTCCTGGGCTCCAGGTGGGCTAAGGACCACTGACAGCACCCACAGCCGGAGCAATGAGGAAAAGAGGTGAGAGGCGATAGTGATCAGTTTATTACAGGTATTTATAGAGCGCGCCGACGATTTACGCAGCACTTTACATAGTTGCACATTTCACATCAGTCCCTACCCTCAAGGAGGCTTACAGTCTAAGGTCCCTTATCTCACATGCATACATAAAAAGGGACAATTTAGACAGGAGCCAATTAAACTACCAGCATGTCTTTGGTGTGTGGGAGGAAGCCGGAGTACCCGGGAGGAAACCGACGCAAGCACAGGGAGAACATGCAAACTCCTTGCAGCTAGTGACCTGGCCGGGATTTTGAACCGGGGACCCCCAGTGCTGCAAGGCAGAAGTGCTAACCACTACGCCACGGTGCTGCTTGAGTATATCTCGGCTTTATTAGAGCCCCCAGGAGATAACATGAGCATTTATGCCTTGTAGTGCGGAGTTGTCACTACTGCAAGCAGGGCCAGATTAAGAGCATCATGGGCCTGGTGCTGTCAGTCGGTTGTAAAGGAAGCAGCAGAGGCGGCTCTCTAATTAGACGGCTGCTCGCTCCTCGCTGGGGCCTCCAAATACGCCGCCGGCATCTCTGCCTGCTTGCGTTGAGCCCGGCCAGTCCGGATTGCAATCGGGCATACCGAGGTGATCCGGGCTGGCCGGGCCTATTTTCAGCAGTGGGCCTGGAGCTGGCGCTCAAGTAGCCCCTATGTTAATCCGGCCCTGACTGCAAGGGTACGTATTTTTAAAATTACCAGAGTAATTGTGATTAAAATGTGATTTGCTTCAAGCAATTGATGGAGGTGCCCTCCGCACACCTTTCAGCAGTCCCGGCCAACAATCAAATAAATGGTGCTCGAAGTAACTTCACGGATGGCACCGTGCAAAACACAAGATTGAAGAAAATAGGTCACCAGCACTCCATAAGTTAAAATGAATGAGTCCTTTTAATGGACAATGATGTCACAGAAATCCAACATGAGCCGACGTTTCGGGGCCACACAGGGTCCCTTCTTCAAGGCAAGAGATGTCACAGGTCGGCTAGAACTATGAGGTGAGCGAGAAGCACCCCCCCTCATAGTTCTCCTTTAATACTTAGATCTGAAAGTAGAAGTCTAGGAAATGGCCTGGTGGGCCGGATTTGGCCCCTGGGCCTTGAGTTTGACACATGTGTTCTATAAGGGGGAAAAAAAGGAAGTTATTTGCAGATATTTGTTATATTTCGTATTATTAAAACAAAGCTGGAACAAAAATTAAATAAAACTATAATAAATGACCCCACCACACCGCACGCTCCGTGTCATCTACAACACCGGCCAATCACCGAGGCCCGCAATAAAGTACAAGGACAGGAGGCAGTGGAGAAACGATTCCAGCATCCCCGGGACTGGGAAAAGGCCCTCGGGGGGAATCGGGAGAGACCTGAAATGAGCCATGGAATTCTTGTAAAGCAGATGTCACAGTTATGGAAAATAGCGGGAGCCCATGCCCAGAAATGGTAAACACTTTATATACACACACACACACACACACACACACACACACAGGAAGAAAAAAAAAAAAAGAAGTAGATTTCACACTTGTGGAAAGCCGAAGAAAAGGGGGGCAGGGAGCAACATGGTTCCCAAATCGAACAGATGCCGTGAAGACTGCTCAGTTGAAGTTTTATCACATTGATTTTAATTACCCAGAGCCACAATCGGGATAAAACTGACCAATGAAACGTCTTACCATCCGAGATATTGCCAGCCTCCGGTAGATGCTGTACTCCTTACTTGGCGCTGTTCAGTTATAACTGGACTTCTGGAGGCAGGAAGTTCCCCTACTTTCTCATTTTAAACAAATCGCTCCCCTGTACGCCTAGTGTCTGTGACCTTGGCACCCTTGATGAAGATTGCTGGCCTTATTGTTAGGGGGGGGGGGCGACCAATGTCATTATTTTCAGAACCGATCCCTATTATGGGCCACCTTCCAGGCCGATAACAGAATTTAGGTGTCGATGTTCTGTTTACATTCAGCTGCGGAATCTTGCATTGGCTGATGAACACAAAGCCCGGCGACTGGTTAAGTGTTCATCTGTCAACAGCGGGCAGGAGCAATCGCTAGTCTGCTATTGGCTATTTCAAACTGCAATAGTCAATAGTAGGTTGGCTGTTGCACCTGCCCACAGCCTGCTGTCAATCAGCAGAAGAGCGGACCTGATAAAAAGGCACTGGAGGTGGGGGCACACTGGTAGGTTTTGGGGGGGCACACTGGAGGCACTGGATATGTGGG
>NW_017306278.1:1780933-1790612 GCF_000935625.1 Nanorana parkeri
TGAAGGCACTGCACGTGCAGGGAGGGGGGGGGAGGTGCACTGAAGGTACTGCTTGTGAGGGGGCACACTGGAAGGCTTTGGGGGCATACTGGAGGCACTGAATGCAAGGGGGGGGGGGACTGAAGGTACTGGTTGTGGGGGGCACGCTGGAAGCGCTGGTTGCTGCTGCAGAGGCTCCTATTCTCTGCCGATACTTATCGGTAGTATCAGTAAATTTAAGGCCGATACCGTTTATCTTGGTGGAACCCCAATTCACGCAAGCCTGCTCAAAACTCTAACCGCCACCCCCTCCTTCTGACCCAATCAGTGTGGGCAGTTGCAGTGGTGGCCAGTCCTTTTTGACATATGGCTGTGGGGCGAGGAATGCACCTCCCTGCAACCCACTGGGTTGGGAGGAGGGAGTGGCGGTCAGTTTTGAGCAAGCTTGGGTGAACTGGGTTTGCCCAGCCTCGTCTCTATCGAACACTCAGTGATCTTTGGGTCCTGCATACATTGAGTCTTCAAGCCCTGAATAAGGGGCGGAGCCTAGTTGTTGAAATGCGTTGGAATAAACTTCTATCTGGAGTCCAATATTATGGTTTGGCTCTTCAATTCTAGACTCATGAATGTATTACTGCCTGTGCCAGGAACAACTACACCACTTCCTGTACAAGGGGGGCGGGGTGGGTCAGAGAAATTATCCCCATGGGAGGGGGTGACAGAAATAAAAATCTGACAAAATTTGAACTCTTCCCAACTCTATCCAAAAACTAAAAAAAACTTTGGCTGGCGTTCGGCCTAATGCATTTGTTACCAGGAATTTCCTGAAAACAGTAGGTGTTTGCACTGATTCAGATGCCCCGGGGCTATTTGGATATGTTGTAATTATTCATACAACAAAAGTCACAGCGGGGGAGCGACCTTTTGCAACACAAAGATACAAATGTAACCGGTTCCTTTCATGATCAGCCTGCTGATGTAGGAGGACTAAAGGGGAGCAGGTTTTACATTAGAGGAAGCGTGACGCATTCCGCAGAGTGACCCGGGCCTTCACCTCCAACCAATCAAGTTCAGCGCAGTGGAAGGCCTCCGCCGACGCCGCAGAAGTGTTCATCGCCGCTTAACACCCGTCCCCTCCAACCAATCGAGTTCATCCCGGTAGAAGGCCATCGTAGTGGCGTTTTTTTTTTTTTTTCCCCATTCATCGCACGCACTCCCGGGATCGCCATTGTCTGTAAGGCAACTTTTCACTTTGAGCGGCCCGTCATTATTACCACATTAACCCTTTCCACTCTGCAACGTCAATAATGAACTTGGAACACAAACACCTGCAAAGTACTTCTTTGTGTGCGACAACTATGACAGGGTTTCAGAGATCTGTCCTTGGCACTGAACGCAAAAGAAAAGATTTTATTTTTAAAGCGATATAAAAGTCAAACGCTGATGAAATCACTTACAAAGGATGCTGCTCCCGAATGTTTAAAACGTTTTAGTTTCCTGCAGAATCAGCCGGTCCCCTTGAGCACTGGTCCTGATATCCTGTTGTAGGGTGGCTCCTTTCCCTTGCAGTGTCCCATAGAGTCACTCTTGTGTGTGCTAGCAAGCTGTGCGTGTGTCTACAAATACAAAGGCACGACAAGGCTAGCCAGTACTCTGCTCCCCTCACCTCCATGCTAGTAGATGGGTGGCTGCTGGAGACTGATGTGCCTTGAATGTTCTGAGAAGAGCTGAAAGTGTTAAGAGCGGTTTTTGGAACATGATAAATGTCAGTGCTTAGGCAAAAAAGTTAACACTTTGGCTGTGGGAGGGATGCAGTAGGCCCCCGCCTACTACAGGCTGCCTGCAGGAAAATACAGGAGGGGGCGGAGGCAAGACCAGTCACCCGGCACAAGAATAGAGCAGCAGTGAGCGGTCTTTATTACAGAAGGGGGTGGAGACAAGACCACTCACCCTGCACAAGGAGAGAGCGCAGCAGTCAGCAGTCTCTATTACAGGAGGGGGGCAGAGACGAGACCAGTCACCCTGCACAAGGAGAGAGAGCAGCAGTGATCAGTCTTTATTTGAGGAAGCTCCTGCACAGAGGTAAAAACTAAGGAGTTGTTTAATGCTGGGTTACGGCACATATGTAGAAGAAATACACCAAGGGTACCAAAATGAACAATAAACATCCCTCTTGTATTTTGACCATATTTGCTTTGCTTGGAGCTCAAAAGAAATACAAAAACTTCCACATTTTTTTCTACTAACCCAGTAAGAAGCGGCACAGAAACACAATGTGCGCCACCATAAAAGACTGCAACACAAAACAAGGGTCAATAAAAAAATATAAAAATATACAACCTACATACTTGAGCACAGGGCAACGCGCGGGGAACTGTCGCTGGTGACACAATAATGTGACCTATCGGAGGGCCCATAATTAGCAGATAAGTTATCAGCTGCATATAGGGAGCATATGGTGACAGGGACTCAGGAGCCTATTGCCGGTCTAACAATAGAGCAGTGGCACAGCGGACCGGGAGCCCTGTTTAACAAACTGTCAGCGGCAGCGCTGGGGCGATGGCAAGGCCTCTTCTATTTGCATTTCCTTTCTTCTACCAGGTAAAGAAAAAGCAACCAGATGTCGGCTTCAGAATTGAGTTGTCCGCGCTCTGGCAGAATTAACTCCTTGCATTGCAGCAACCTCGGCATCCAACTCCAGTGGCCCAGGATCTAAAAAAAATGTTCAATAATCAGCTAAAAGGAAATATTAAAGTCAATGTCTGGGCAAAATAAAAATTATATATAGATCACTCGATCCTTAAATATTTCCAAACTCTGCAAAACCAGCGAGCGCCTAACTTCCTGCTGTGGGCCGACATCACTGCCTGTTGGGCTACAGAACCCGGGCCTATCCCCCAGCGTTGTGCCTGATTACACTGTAAACGCACTGTGAATCTGCATTAGAAGCACTTCTACCACAATAATGCGCTTTGACATTCCATACAAAGTGCATTCCAATAAGCATTGACAAACTCGCCATGGGAGGCGGAGGGGGAGGTAGGAAGCAGATGCACAGGTGTGAGCAGGCCATATGGGCCCATTCACACGAGTTCCTGCGTTTACTGTATAACCCGTGTGTGCTGATGTGCATTGTGAAGGGAGGAGCAATGCGTTGTTACAATGCATGACACTGGTTACTTTTTTTTTTTTTTTTTTACTTTATTGAAATGTTACAAAATGGCAGCTCATTCCACTTTATGCACAATCATTGTAACCCATTGCTGTGTGTTGAGAAAAAGGTAAAAATGCAGAGATGCAAGGCACACCAATGCACCGGTATGGTGAAACCAGAGGGCACATAGAGAACAGTTGTCTTCTCTGCGTCCTTGTGTTGAGCCTGCACTGATCAATGCCCATCAAAGCAGCTCAATGCACATGGTGACACACTGGCGATCCTGTTGCTGGTGACAACTTGCCATGAGCAGGATCGCTTTGGAGGACACAGCAGGGAGGAAGTGCGTCAATGGCCCGATCACCAGGAGAAAATGAAGGCCTTAAAAAAGGAAAACTAATGCAGCCACCACATTTAAGGGCTGGTAAGCTGCAATATATACATTTGGTTTTTTTTGGGGGGGGGATCCACTTTAAGGCTGCAGGTATGTTGAGAGGCATCAAGAAAAGCCTGACAGGGGGTTCAACAAACACTCGGGGGGGTTCAACAAATTAATAACATAATAAAATAATCCACCATGAAGTCATGCGCCCACTCAAGGGGTTGCTTAGAACAGCTCTCTGACCAAGCCGCGAGCTACTCAGTCTATTACCTCCAAAGTACAGGATAAACAACCTCCGCAGTGGAGCGACCGCTCCAGGGATGGTCTCGGATAGCTCTCTGACTAGGCCATGAAAGTTCCAGTCAGCCTGTAAACTCCAAAAAGCACCAGGATAAATGTCCTCCGTGGGGGAGAATACACTTGGGATAGGTCTCTGACCAGGCCATGAGCCAGAGCCATGAAAGAGATACACTCGGGGAGGGGGTTCAACAAATTAATAACAAAATAAAATAATCCACCATGGAGTCATGCGCCCACTCAAGGGGTTGCTTAGAACAGCTCTCTGACCAAGCCGCGATATACTCAGTCTATTAACTCCAAAGCACTGGATAAATGACCTCCACAGTAGAGTGCCCAATCCTGGGGTGGCATGGAATAGTTCTATGACCCGTGAACTCCAAAGCACAAGATACATGTCCTCCGTAGGGGAGAATCCAGTTTGGATAGCTCTCTAACCAGGCCATGAGCCAGAAAGAGATGCACTCAGTCTGTGAAATGCAAGGCACAGGATAAATTACCTCCATAATAGAGTGCCCAATCCAGGGGTGGCATGGAATAGTTCTGTGACCAGGCTCCGAAAGAATTACCCTCAGCCCATGAACTCCAAAGCAAAAGATAAAATGTCCTCCATAGGGGAGAACCCACTCCAGGGGTGGCTTGTAATAGCTCTCTGACCAGGCCACAAGCCACATCCACAAAAGTTACACAACTTTTGAACTCCAAAGACCAGGACAAACAACCTCCGCAGCAGAGTGCCCACTCCAGGGGTGTCCTGGAATAACTCCATGACCAGGCCATGATACTTACAGTCAGCCTGTAAACTCCAAAGCACAAGATAAACTACCTCCACGGCGGAGCGCCCACTCCAGGGGGATGTCCTGGAATAAGGCTCTCTGACCAGGCCACGAAAGAGTTACACTCAGCCTGCGAACTCCAAAAGTTTGCCAGGCAGAAGTGCATCCAAATCCAGAACACAATTACAGCGATTGTCTTGCAAGACAGAACGTTTGAGTCACAATGCTCACAAGAGCCTGGCAGCAAACCCTATTGTGCCTGATTACACTGTAAACGCACTGTGAATCTGCATTAGAAGCACTTCTACCACAATAATGCGCTTTGACATTCCATACAAAGTGCATTCCAATAAGCATTGACAAACTCGCCATGGGAGGCGGAGGGGGAGGTAGGAAGCAGATGCACAGGTGTGAGCAGGCCATATGGGCCCATTCACACGAGTTCCTGCGTTTACTGTATAACCCGTGTGTGCTGATGTGCATTGTGAAGGGAGGAGCAATGCGTTGTTACAATGCATGACACTGGTTACTTTTTTTTTTTTTTTTTACTTTATTGAAATGTTACAAAATGGCAGCTCATTCCCCTTTATGCACAATCATTGTAACCCATTGCTGTGTGTTGAGAAAAAGGTAAAAATGCAGAGATGCAAGGCACACCAATGCACCGGTATGGTGAAACCAGAGGGCACATAGAGAACAGTTGTCTTCTCTGCGTCCTTGTGTTGAGCCTGCACTGATCAATGCCCATCAAAGCAGCTCAATGCACATGGTGACACACTGGCGATCCTGTTGCTGGTGACAACTTGCCATGAGCAGGATCGCTTTGGAGGACACAGCAGGGAGGAAGTGCGTCAATGGCCCGATCACCAGGAGAAAATGAAGGCCTTAAAAAAGGAAAACTAATGCAGCCACCACATTTAAGGGCTGGTAAGCTGCAATATATACATTTGGTTTTTTTTGGGGGGGGGATCCACTTTAAGGCTGCAGGTATGTTGAGAGGCATCAAGAAAAGCCTGACAGGGGGTTCAACAAACACTCGGGGGGGACTCGGGGGGGTTCAACAAATTAATAACATAATAAAATAATCCACCATGAAGTCATGCGCCCACTCAAGGGGTTGCTTAGAACAGCTCTCTGACCAAGCCGCGAGCTACTCAGTCTATTAACTCCAAAGTACAGGATAAACAACCTCCGCAGTGGAGCGACCGCTCCAGGGATGGTCTCGGATAGCTCTCTGACTAGGCCATGAAAGTTCCAGTCAGCCTGTAAACTCCAAAAAGCACCAGGATAAATGTCCTCCGTGGGGGAGAATACACTTGGGATAGGTCTCTGACCAGGCCATGAGCCAGAGCCATGAAAGAGATACACTCGGGGAGGGGGTTCAACAAATTAATAACAAAATAAAATAATCCACCATGGAGTCATGCGCCCACTCAAGGGGTTGCTTAGAACAGCTCTCTGACCAAGCCGCGATATACTCAGTCTATTAACTCCAAAGCACTGGATAAATGACCTCCACAGTAGAGTGCCCAATCCTGGGGTGGCATGGAATAGTTCTATGACCCGTGAACTCCAAAGCACAAGATACATGTCCTCCGTAGGGGAGAATCCAGTTTGGATAGCTCTCTAACCAGGCCATGAGCCAGAAAGAGATGCACTCAGTCTGTGAAATGCAAGGCACAGGATAAATTACCTCCATAATAGAGTGCCCAATCCAGGGGTGGCATGGAATAGTTCTGTGACCAGGCTACGAAAGAATTACCCTCAGCCCATGAACTCCAAAGCAAAAGATAAAATGTCCTCCATAGGGGAGAACCCACTCCAGGGGTGGCTTGTAATAGCTCTCTGACCAGGCCACAAGCCACATCCACAAAAGTTACACAACTTTTGAACTCCAAAGACCAGGACAAACAACCTCCGCAGCAGAGTGCCCACTCCAGGGGTGTCCTGGAATAACTCCATGACCAGGCCATGATACTTACAGTCAGCCTGTAAACTCCAAAGCACAAGATAAACTACCTCCACGGCGGAGCGCCCACTCCAGGGGGATGTCCTGGAATAAGGCTCTCTGACCAGGCCACGAAAGAGTTACACTCAGCCTGCGAACTCCAAAAGTTTGCCAGGCAGAAGTGCATCCAAATCCAGAACACAATTACAGCGATTGTCTTGCAAGACAGAACGTTTGAGTCACAATGCTCACAAGAGCCTGGCAGCAAACCCTATAATCGATTATAATCGATTATGTCGATTAGTTGTTGCAGCCCTACTCATAGACATTATACAGATTTTGTATCAGACTTTACTCATTATTTTGTCAACTTGTATCCGCGATAAACGAAATCTTTTCTCCATGCGGTTCCAGAGTAGGCCCAACAAATACCCGAAATGACAGACCTAAGGGGCGGACACGTGTTCGCACCCAGAATAAAGTTGTTCTTAGGATCTAAAACGGAGGAATGAAATGTAAATCACTCGCTCCAACATTTAACACTGCAGGTAAAAGTCTTACAATGCAGTTCATCTGTCTGAGGCCGGCCATACACCTATCAAATATTCTCCGTTCAACCCGCGGGCTGAACAAAAAAAAAAACCCACTGACCCGATTCCTCCATCAAACACAAACAGCGGCGATCCCCTTCAGCGTCGATCGAGGAATCGCCGCCGTTTACATTGCATTCTGACAGGTGCCGCCGGCCGCTGCCAGCGTACCCTATCAGAAGGGGCGGCTCATTGGCTGCCGCCTCTGATCGATTGAAAATTTTCCCGCCGGCTCCTTTAATCAGCTGATCGAGGAATGCCGGCTGAAAAGGGAGCCGACAGCCCCACACACTGTGCGGATTTCAGCCGGTACATTAAGAACCGGACGAAATTCAGCCAGTGTATGGGCACCTTAAATCTGGCCATGCACCTTTATCGTTCGACTTTCTTCCCGGCATCGCACCCCTGTTAGATTTCCGCTCGAATACCCCATCATGCACAGACCATTACCGTTCCGTTGGTACCGATACTAACTGGCCGAATTTCGTAAATTTTTTTCCTCTGAAAACGGCACCAATCCATCGATATTCGTAACATTCAAAAAAAGTTTTACAGCCTGACCGATCGAGGAAAATTCAGCCAGCTGTACAGTAATTGTGATCGTTCACTTAAATGCTTTCAGACATTCCATTCAGACCTCGGCCAGCCAGTCAATAGATGTAACCAGTAAAATAATTGGCATTTTTTAAAAGCCAAAACAGCCGAGAAAAAGGAAAAAAAAAACTAAATCCACCGTATCTGCAAGATTTTATATTCTTTTTAAAAAAAAAAAAGTTCTAATAAATAAAAATGGAAATGCAGCATTAAAAACATTGAAATGTAGATCAGGTCCGGCATTCTGGATTTTAAACCTCTTGACATTCATTAATTCAGTGGCTGTTTTGCATTCCGCAGAAAATGGTGGAGAACCCTATGCCAGCCTGATAGAGCATCCTTTGAGGTATGAATTGGGGAAAAAAAAAAACAGGCTTCCAATCAGAGTAAACACGGCCTGGCTGCTTCCGGAGGGTATAAAATAAAAATGCACTTTTACTCTGTACACAAAAGGGTCAGCAGGGAAAAAGGAGAAGACACAACACCATACACAAAAATAAAAAAATAGGACGTGATCAAAGCCCGGGCAGAATATACCGGGCCGGAGCCAACTCACACCACCCACTTCCTCCATCATCCAAAAACGTTTTCATTTGCTGACTATTCTGCATTACAACGAGTCAATTCTGAAGATATTTGTAAATAAAGTCACAGGAGCGGTTTGCTGAAAAGCAGGATACACCCCCCCCTCCAGAGTTACGTTCAAAAACATTTCAGGTTATTTTTCTTCATTTTACTAAATGACATTTTTAAAAGGTAAAAAAAAAGCGCCGCCCACCGGAGCAGCAGTGACGCGACGCTCGGCGAGGTAAGTAAGAAGAAACCTGACCACTGGACCACGCTGACTCGAGTATAAGCCGAGGGGGGCACTTTTCAGCAAAAAAAAATGGGCTGAAAATCTCGGCTTATACTCGAATACATACATACATACATACATACATACATGCATACATACATACATACAATTATTTTTTTACATTTATATTTGTGGTCCGCGGGATTTAAAATTATGAATTTAGTGGTCCATGAGGTCCTAAGGGTTGGAGACCGCTGACCTAAAGCTTTGAAAGCGCCAACATATAACACAACGTAGCAATAATCAGATACATGAAGACGGCCCTGATACTCTAACATCTCAGGAGCACCGAGGAGTTTACGTCCATGAAACAAGAATAAAATCATCATCATCATCATCATCATCATCAGGTGCCAAGAGTTTGCTCAGCGATTTACAATATAAGGAAGACAATAGAAAGGAAGGCAAGGTGGTAAGGAGGGCAGACACTAAATTCTGCCTTTAAGAACTCGATCCCAGTCAGATTTTGGCAGGGAGAGCATAGAAGACACCAACATTCTCAATACACAAATTACTTGGCAGAATCAATTTGTCTTTGCGTCAGTAAAAAAAAAAAAAAAAAAACCTTTCAAAGTAAAAGCAGATTTCTTTATAGAGGGTTGCCCAACCCTCCAGGCAACGTGCTTATGGGATTTACAAGTGAATTATTGAAATCATTAAAATAGCCTTCAGGTCTCTCGCGGGGGAATAAAAGCCAGCACCAGGCAATCCAAGTGCTGGTTCCGGGTCCTTAAATACATTCCACACGGACATAATTAACGATATCTCACCGATACCGAAAAATTTAAAAAAAAAGCCCACAATGGAGAGTGGACAGGCTAAAGACTGAAGGATACCCCCCGGTGAGATGGAAAAAATATTGCCAAAAAGCTTTCACATTCACATTCAAAAAGCTGCAATGGCAGCAACGGCAGCCGTGGTGGTTTTTTGTTTTTTCCTACCAGAAGGGAAGTTTGCTGGGAGGAATCCTTTCGGGTTTGCAACGAGCGTTCTCCACAGGATGGGATTCCGCTGACTCCAGACACTTTCCCACTTGAACTTGGAGAGGAGCTGAAGCCCTGGAGAAGGGGGGAAAGAAAACATCTTTAAACTTTAATGTCTTC
>NW_017306278.1:1790644-1792748 GCF_000935625.1 Nanorana parkeri
ATTTTTTTTTTTTTTTTTTTTTTTTGTAATGTCAGAGCTGCTGAGTGAGTGAGTCAGGCAAGAGACTCGGATCACTTCACAAGCACTTCCCCAACGAGCAGCTCTACCTAAGAGGTCTCTACCTTTTTGTCACGTCTGGAAGTGAACCCCCCCAAGACGGAACAAGCTGCCCGCGTGATCTCGGTGGGAACCCTAAAAGTGCATTGCGCGCCCTGTGGTCGGCTCCTCGGGAAATGAAAGCTGCCAGAGCTCCGTGGATTACACCCCGGACTGAAAACTCCGGCTCTCCGTCAGCGTCACTGCAAGACCGCAGAGCCCCATGATGCTGTGACCGGTACCCCCAAAACTTAAGGAGTCTTACGTGTGTAGACTACAAAGCTTCATAACTCTTTGTGATTTTCGTGGACTGTAATACAAGACTGCAAAGCTTCCTGTAAGCTAAGGACCTGGAAGAACTAGAAGTCCATCTGTAACCCCTGTGAAGGAACTAAAAAGCCGTACCCCCCCTAAAAACGACTGTACCTGAAGACTGCAAAGACCCAGAAGTCCACCTCCTGCACCCCAACACTGGAAAGACTTAGAATTCCAATGCCTATATCCCATGGCAACAATGCCTTCAAAAGCACCATGACCTGTACCCCCTAAACAGGAGCTTAAAAAAAACAGTACCCCCAAAGGACTGTACCTGAAGACTGCAAAGCCCCAGAAGTCCACCTCCTGCACCCCAATACCGGAAATTATTAGAATACCAGTGTCTATATCCCATGGCAACTGCACCTTCAACGCACCATGACATGTACATGAGGACTTTTTAGACCCAGAAGTCCACCTCCTGCACCCCAACACCGGAAAGTCTTAGAGTACCAGTGTCTATATCCCATGGCAACTGCGCCTTCAAAGCACCTTGACCTGCACCCTTATAGAGGAACTAAAAGCCATGTACCCCCAAAGGACTGTACATGAGGACTACTTAGACCTACGAGTCCACCTCCTGCACCCCAATACCGGAAAGTCTTAGAATTCCACTGTTCATATCCCATGGCAACAGCACTTTCAACGCACCATGACCTGTACCCTTATATAGGAACTAAAAACGCATACCCTCAAAAAGGATTGTACAAGAAAACTACTTAGACCCAGAAGTCCACCTCCTGCACCCCAATACCACAAAGTCTTAGAATTCCTAGAATGTCCATATTCCATAGTCACTACACCTTCAAAGCACCATGACCTGTACCCCTGAAGGACGGTACATGAAGACTACTTAGACCCAGGGGTCCACCTCCTGCACCCCAGACACTGGAAAGTCTTAGAATTCCAATGACTATTATCCCATGGCAACAACGCCTTCCAAGCACTATAACCTGTACCCCCGAAGGACTGTACATGAAGACTTTAGACCCACCTCCTGCACCCCAACACTGTAAACTCCTAAAATTCCAATGTCTATATCTCAGGATCGGCAGGTCTTTAAAGCACAATGACCTGTGATCCAACAATGGAACTAAAAACCTGCACCCCAAAAGACTGTACCTGTAGACTACTAAGCCCGCGAAGTTCACCTCCTGCACCCCAACACTGCCGAACATTTCAATGTCTGTATCTCCCAGGGAAGCAACAGCTCCAATGTTCCATGACCTGTACCCCTACATAACTCAAAACCCATACCCCAAAAACGCAAGCTCTCAGGAACACGGATCCCATCACCGCAAGGTACCGGATCTCCTCAGCCTGAAGACCAACATAGAGAGGTCCAAGTAACACTGCCTTACATGCGTCACCCCTCAACTTCTCGAGTGACGCAGACGACATCTCAAGCCTGCGAAGCCTTTCAGCTATAAAAATCCCTGACAAAGCGCTGGAACTACAAGCACTCCTCGTGATTTGTGCAGCACCCCATGCGCCCCCCAGCTTGCAGCGCAGCTCTGCGGACTGCACACCCGACTCTAACAAAGCCAAGTCATGTACCCCAAGACCACAGTAGGGGCATGTACACTAACTACAGAGTCCTGCTGGATTTGTTGCAGAAAAGTAAAACTCCAGCACAATAACCCCCCCCCCTCCCAAAAAAAAAAAAGAGAGCACTTGTCTAGGCCCACCAAGA
>NW_017306278.1:1792816-1795682 GCF_000935625.1 Nanorana parkeri
AGAGCCGGGGCCTGGACTGTGAAGGGAGCCGGACATCTCGCACCCCCCTGCCGTGGGAATTCAGGACACCCCGTGTTCTACAGAGGGGGACCTCTTCTTTGACTTTACACTGAGATCTTAGATTTTGTAACATTGTATCACATATGAGGAAGCTTATCACTTCCTAGGAAATCAATGCAAAAATATTGACACATTGTGTAATATGTATATATAGATTTTGACACGTGTGTGCGTGTATGTATGCATGTGTATGTGTGTATGTATGTGTGCCTGACACTCCTACAAGTTTCAGTCTGAATTGTATACACTATTTTTTTTTCAACCGAGCCGGGCGGGGAGAGAGCCAGCGCCACGCCTCCTCCTCCTCCTCTTTGCTCGGCGCGGCCGTGAGGGTCACGTGTTGCCGGCTCTGACGGGGGCGCGCGTGTTTCGCCTCAGGATGAAAAAAAAGGCGGGAAAATCTTCCTGACTGACCGAGGAAAGAGGGGGGGCTGTGTGGGGAATAAAGAGGTGCCGCAGCAGCTGCTACTCCCTGCCAGGCATATTTTAAAACAGTTATCATGTCAGAATGGTTAGTAAACATTGTTATTGATGTGTGTGTGTGTATAGGCTGTTTTTGAAAACGTCATGCATCCTATTTGTGCAGGAAGAGTATGGATCAGGAGTTTTTCTTTTCCCAAAAACTTTTGTAGGAATTTTGGCAAACTGTCAAGTGAGCCAATTGGAAAGGCGAAATGAAAGCCAAACTCCGGGCATTTTTTTATTTTTTTTACCCCTTTTCGGTTGTCTGAGGCCATCTCGTTGACCAAGGCATTATCTGGTCATGTGAATTTGGCTGTCACAGTGATCACATGATCGGGAGCAAGTCCTACCAGCTCCCCACCGTCAAAAATTGCAACAAATCTGGTCAATTGTTTTTAACCCCTTTTCACTATCAGGAGCCGTCCCTTTAAATCTAAGGCATTTCCTGGACTTGCTGGTCATGTGATTGGCTGTCACAGTGATCACATGATTGGGAACCCGTCCTAGCAGCTCCTGGTCGTCAACAGTGATCGGGAGGCATTGGTGACAGCGCGGTCACACTGCGTGGGAGAGCTGAATGAGCATGCTCCCAGTAGAAGATAGCAATGTCAGCTGTGTGCATTTATATATATGTATATATATCAGAACGGCATTAAAGCCCACCGCCATGCTGCCACACATTAGCGTAAAGGCCGGTGTCCATTCAACACGGAGTCACCCCCTTCCCTCATGGGACCCCTTTTTTGCCTCACGATGTCCTCAGTCTTGAATGACACCCAGTGTCATGACTGAGGACATACCATCAATGCAGGCGTCATGGCCCCGCACCCTGATTGGTGGTCTCCATGGCGCCCTATTTTTCATAGTATTCGTATTGAAGCAGAGGGCGGCGCTGTGGTGAGGTCACGTCAGCGCTGCTCTTTGCATCAGCAGAGGCCTGCCCCACAGGTCAGAGAAGAGGACCCAGCTCATCATGTGACACACAAAAAATGAAAAAATAACCTAATAAATAGATAAAGGCTCATTCCAAACTTGGCGCCCATGTTTTACCACATTCACACATGTTGCACTAAGGAAACCGATTCAAAATAAATGGGCTGCCAATGCTCCATAGCAGAAAAATGTGTTTCGGCCCTAAAGGCTGCAATGAGCTTGAGGGTCCGAAAACACCCTTCCGGTCTGCGATATGTTGCCCCCAGTACAGGAAGTGAGAAGAAATCTCTCCAACAGAACCCTGGATAGCAGTAAAACCTGACAGAGTTCCTCACCCTCCAAAAGTTCTGTGTAGCTACACTTTACCCCAAAATCTATTGTTCCGTATGTTTGGTCTCATCGTATCCAGTTTACTTCAAGTGCAACTAGTTTTGGATTGAGTGGAGAGGAAGTAGAACACCCATCGGGTTCTTATAGCTATCTGTGTCCCCTTTAGGGAGATTCACCCTCTCTAGGTGTCCCGGTGACCGTTATCACTGAAAGAGAATCCAGAATTTGGGGATCCGGGTACTGCCCTGGGGGACATGTATGGGGATCCGGATACTGCCCTGGGGGACATGTATGGGGATCCGAGTACTGCCCTGGGGGACATGTATGGGGATCCGAATACTGCCCTGGGGGACATGTATGGGAGTCCAGGTATTGCCCTGGGGGACATGTATGGGAGTCCAGGTACTGCCCTGGGGGACATGTATGGGGATCCGAATACTACCCTGGAGGGCATGTATGGGGATCCGGGTACTGCCCTGGGGGACATGTATGGGGATCTGGGTACTGCCCTGGGGGACATGTATGGGGATCCCAGTACTGCCCTGGGGGACATGTATGGGGGTCCAGGTACTGCCCTGGGGGACATGTATGGGGATCCGAGTACTGCCCTGGGGGACATGTATGGAGGGGACAGGAATAGATGCAAAAAACACTTTTAAAAATACATTTTTTACAGGAGCAGTGATTTTAACATCACTTGAAGTGAAACAATAAAAATGAAAAGTTTTAAATATGGTGTCTGGGGGGTCCCCTTAACCTGCCTGTAAAGTGGCGGATCTGTACAATGTAAAGAACCTGCTGCAGCAAAACTGACATTTCTAAAGAAAGAAAAAAAAAGCGTGCGGTTCCCCCTCCCAAACAATACTAGACCCTTAAGGTCTGGTAGGAATGTTGGGGGGAACCCCATTTAAATAAAATGATAAAAAAGTGTATGGGGTTCCCCCCAAAAGTCATACCAGACCCTTAGAGAGGAACTATGAGGTGAGTGCTTTTCACTCACCTCATAGTTCTAGCCGACCTGTGACAATGAGACTGTCACAGGTCGGCTCAGTAGATCGGGAGGTGAGCGGACACATACCGA
>NW_017306278.1:1795747-1797916 GCF_000935625.1 Nanorana parkeri
ACGGCTCTCTGCCGTGACAGGGGAGGGGCTGGATTCCACCCGCTCCGATCCGCCAGCGCTGACAGGGGGAACGGACGGGGGGGGGGGCGGGTACAGCTGACTCTGCCTCTAAATAGGCAGAGCCAGCTGTCACTCACGCAGCTAGGCGGATCTCGACATCGATGTCGGGATCTGCTCCGGCTGCGGCATCTCAGCAGCTACAGCTCGCGGTATATTGAGCCTAGGGTGACGGGAGGACGCTAGTTTGTGTCCTCCCGTTACCCTAAGGAGAACTATGGGGAAAAGCCCTGACCCCATAGTTCTCCTTTAAGGTCTGGTAGGAATTTAAGGAGGAACCCCACCCGGAAAAATGGGGGGGAAGACATGGGGTCCCCCCTAAAATTCCCAACCAGACTCTTGATCCGAGCACAGGCCTAGCAGGGCAGAAAATGGAGGGGGTGAGCGAGCCGCGCCCCCCGCCATACCAGGCCACATACCAGGGTTGCCCCTGGAAAAGCACCTTGTCCACGTGCCGATGGGGACAAGGGCCTCTTCCCCACAAGCCCTGGGGCGTTGGATGTGGGGGTGCGGGCAGGGGGGCGTATTCACTTCAGGGTACCCCTTTAACAGGGGGGCACCCAGATGCGACCCCCACCTTGTGAATGAGTAAGCGGTACTTGTACCCATTCGCTAAAGGGTTCAAATAAATGTAAATAAAAAGTCCAGACTTTAATAAAAAATCCTTTCATTTAAATAAAAACACAACAAAGGCTTTTGACAATTCCTTTATTGTTTAAAAAAAAAAAAAAATGATCCACCGACGTAATCCTAGAGTCAATCACGACGTCCAGCGTTGTCCACGACGACAACAACTTGACGAAATTTAAGAGAAAAAATAAAGGGCGCCCGCCAACACGTCCACCCGCGACAATCTCCCGCCGCAGAATGGCATTCTGACAGATGCCGGCAAAATAGAAGCAATTGGGCGGAGCTAGCGGTGACAGCTAGTTAATTTGTCCGTACTGTTTACATTTGTCCGGCACCGGACTCAGCTGTGTGAGCCGTGATTGGGCGAAGTAATCATTTCTGTGCCCAATCGTGGCTTTCACAGTGCACTGTGCTGTGATTGGGTAAAGTCTTGCACCTGACCTGTGTTCAGGTGCATTGCTTTACCCAATGAGAGCTCCACAAGGCACTGTGCAGTGCCTTGTGAGGCATTCGGCGGGCGAACAGACTGCGGAACGCATTGAAACAGTTCGACTCGAACACCGGCAGTATGTGTGCTCGGCGAACGCAGTGCACCACCACAGTGCATGGTAATGTGTGTAACATGTTTCGCCACTCATTTTTTTTTTTTTTATAATTTTTTTTATTGTTTTACATATTAAGGCACAACGGTGCACGCTATTTGTGTCCCATGAGGACACCAGGCATAGCAATGCATACAATAATACAGCTTATAGCCATGCTTAAGGTCTAAATAGACATTTAACAAAAAATTAACAATAACAACCTTTCCTACAGGTCAGAAGGAAATGCCCCCCTTGGGAAGCTTCCAATTACAGGTGGGGGAAAAAACGTAATTCCCTACAGAGCTCACCTGGCCAAAACCACCCGCTCATGTATTTAGTAGCTAGGGACTCGGTCACCTCCTGTTTATTGTAGTAGAACATTTCTTGCAGTGTGGCCTCCATCCTCTCCTGGGCTAACCATATGACTCTAGCTCCAGTTTTTTTCTAGGATCCCCATAAGGGCATTATGTCCCCCTCAAACTCTTGCTGCACAGTCTACCGCTGAGTTTGTGCTCTCCAACCAGCTACCCCATACTTTATGGAATTTGTTAGGGCTTCCCCTGTGGGCATATGTGTCTTGGTACAAAGGAAGATTATCATTTAACAACTTCTTCCAGAAGGACAGGTCCGGCGGGGCCGGCTTCTTCCAGTTCATGGCTATAGCCTTGCGGGCATAGAACAGGGTCAAACCTATCAGCGTGCGTTCAGATCTGGTCGGAGCTACGTCCTCCACTAGGCCCAGAAGACACACCCTGGGTGATAGTGGCAGTGGCAAGGAAGTGACCCCGGAAATAAAGTCTACTATAGAGCCCCAGTAGGAGGAAATGAGGGGGCACTCCCAGAAAACATGGAAGAAGTTCCCCTCCCGACATGTGCATCTCCAGCAGGCCGGAGAGAT